>NW_021822406.1:755000-797500 GCF_901001165.1 Salmo trutta | reverse complement strand
GTTCTCTTTACAGTAGACTCTAGCCTGGGTGCCAGTCTGGTTCTCTTTACTGTAGACTCTAGCCTGGGTGCCAGTCTGGTTCTCTTTACTGTAGACTCTAGCCTGGGTGCCAGTCTGGTTCTCTTTACTGTAGACTCTAGCCTGGGTGCCAGTCTGGTTCTCTTTACTGTAGACTCTAGCCTGGGTGCCCGTCTGGTTCTCTTTACAGTAGACTCTAGCCTGGGTGCCAGTCTGGTTCTCTTTACAGTAGACTCTAGCCTGGGTGCCAGTCTGGTTCTCTTTACTGTAGACTCTAGCCTGGGTGCCAGTCTGGTTCTCTTTACAGTAGACTCTAGCCTGGGTGCCAGTCTGGTTCTGTTCTCTTTACAGTAGACTCTAGCCTGGGTGCCAGTCTGGTTCTCTTTACTGTAGACTCTAGCCTGGGTGCCAGTCTGGTTCTCTTTACTGTAGACTCTAGCCTGGGTGCCAGTCTGGTTCTCTTTACAGTAGACTCTAGCCTGGGTGCCAGTCTGGTTCTCTTTACAGTAGACTCTAGCCTGGGTGCCAGTCTGGTTCTCTTTACTGTAGACTCTAGCCTGGGTGCCAGGCTGGTTCTCTTTACAGTAGACTCTAGCCTGGGTGCCAGTCTGGTTCTCTTTACTGTAGACTCTAGCCTGGGTGCCAGTCTGGTTCTCTTTACTGTAGACTCTAGCCTGGGTGCCAGTCTGGTTCTCTTTACTGTAGACTCTAGCCTGGGTGCCAGTCTGGTTCTCTTACTGTAGACTCTAGCCTGGGTGCCCGTCTGGTTCTCTTTACAGTAGACTCTAGCCTGGGTGCCAGTCTGGTTCTCTTTACAGTAGACTCTAGCCTGGGTGCCAGTCTGGTTCTCTTTACAGTAGACTCTAGCCTGGGTGCCAGTCTGGTTCTCTTTACAGTAGACTCTAGCCTGGGTGCCAGTCTGGTTCTCTTTACAGTAGACTCTAGCCTGGGTGCCAGTCTGGTTCTCTTTACTGTAGACTCTAGCCTGGGTGCCAGTCTGGTTCTCTTTACAGTAGACTCTAGCCTGGGTGCCAGTCTGGTTCTCTTACAGTAGACTCTAGCCTGGGTGCCAGTCTGGTTCTCTTTACAGTAGACTCTAGCCTGGGTGCCAGTCTGGTTCTCTTTACAGTAGACTCTAGCCTGGGTGCCAGTCTGGTTCTCTTTACAGTAGACTCTAGCCTGGGTGCCAGTCTGGTTCTGTTTACTGTAGACTCTAGCCTGGGTGCCAGTCTGGTTCTGTTTACAGTAGACTCTAGCCTGGGTGCCAGTCTGGTTCTCTTTACTGTAGACTCTAGCCTGGGTGCCAGTCTGGTTCTCTTTACTGTAGACTCTAGCCTGGGTGCCAGTCTGGTTCTCTTTACAGTAGACTCTAGCCTGGGTGCCAGTCTGGTTCTGTTTACAGTAGACTCTAGCCTGGGTGCCAGTCTGGTTCTCTTTACTGTAGACACTAGCCTGGGTGCCAGTCTGGTTCTCTTTACAGTAGACTCTAGCCTGGGTGCCAGTCTGGTTCTGTTCTCTTTACAGTAGACTCTAGCCTGGGTGCCAGTCTGGTTCTCTTTACAGTAGACTCTAGCCTGGGTGCCAGTCTGGTTCTCTTTACTGTAGACTCTAGCCTGGGTGCCAGTCTGGTTCTCTTTACTGTAGACTCTAGCCTGGGTGCCAGTCTGGTTCTCTTTACTGTAGACACTATCGATCCCAATCATATGTTTAATGGTGTAACAAATAACACCCTATTCCTTATTTAGGCTGGTGCACTAGTATATATAGGGAATTCTATGTGCAATTTTGAATACAGACCAAGTTGTATATTTACTGCTAGGTTACTAGTTCTACAGCTTAACCAGCTCTTCCATTATCTTACAGAACACAGGGCTTTTCAAACCGGAATTGTAATACAAACGTTGAAGAAGAAGATGCCAAGACACCCATCACCGTAGTATCTCATTATCCTCAGAAACTCCTAATCAATAAGTTGATAAATTATCTAATTCATTTTTATCAATCATCTTTCTGTCATTCTCTCACCTGCAGTGGGCCGTCGGTCTCTTTTAAGGCCCTGTCCAACCGGAACTTGACCTGACGTAGCCTCTCCGTGTCCCGGAGAAGCTGCTCGAGCTCGAACCCCAGCTCGCTCCGCCAGAACGAGATTTCCGTTATCCGTTTACCGATCCACCGGGAGCTGTCAGACTGCGTTCGCCGAGTCAGCTGCTCTTTACTCTGGATCAACCGGGAGGTCTCGCGCCAGAAGCTTTCCGCATGCCGCCTGCTGCTCTCCAAGCGCCGGTAGTTTACGTTGTTGGCGCGCAGCCAATCTTCCCGGGTGATCTGACACATGGCCACCGGGGTCGGTTTGAGACGCGGCATCCTAATGAGCTGCTCCCCTTCCCAGTGGGTCTCGAACGGCTCCGTGGATTTCCGCTGAACAGAGACCAGCCTGGGTTTGGACTTCCCGCTTCCCGTTAGGTCGAAGCTGACGTGCTGTGTCTGAAGCTGCGTGGCAGTGAAGCCCTTGTAGCTGTCTCTCATGGTGGTCAGGGTCGGTAAGAATCCAGAGGGGCAAGGTCGCAAGGATCCGTAGACTTCCATCAGTGCGTACAGTGCGACCTGCTGTCCGGCTGCTCTTGGTGACAGACAGCCTTGAGCCCCGAACACTGTTGTTTTAGAACCTGATGACTCCTGGTTTATGATAGGGGCATTGTGACATCATGGTAGAACTGCTGGAGGCCCATAGAAAACCTGTTACAGTACTTAGAATGATTTCAAATTCAATTATCTCTCTCTCTCTTTCTCTCTCATCCCCCCTCTCTCTCTCTCCCTCTCTCTCTCTCTCATCCCTCTCTCTCTCTCATCCCTCTCTCTCCCTCTCTTTCTCTCTCATCCCCCCTCTCTCTCTCTCCTCTCTCTCTCTCTCATCCCTCTCTCTCTCTCATCCCCCCTCTCTCATCCTCTCTCTCCCTCTCTCTCTCTCTCATCCCTCTCTCTCTCTCTCTCTCTCTCTCTCTCATCCCTCTACTACTACCACCATCACTAAACTGCTATCATTACCATCATCATTACTACTACTACCACCATCACTAAACTGCTATCATTACCATCATCATTACTACTACTACTACTACCACCATCACTAAACAGCTATCATTACCATCATCATTACTACTACTACCACCATCACTAAACTGCTATCACTACCATCACTAAACTGCTATCATTACCATCACTAAACTGCTATCATTACCATCATCATTACTACTACTACTACTATCATCACTAAACTGCTATCATTACCATCATCATTACTACTACTACCACCATCACTAAACTGCTATCATTACCATCATCATTACTACTACTACCACCATCACTATACCGCTATCACTACCATCATCATTACTACTACTACCACCATCACTATACCGCTATCACTACCATCATCATTACTACTACTACCACCATCACTAAACTGCTATCACTACCATCATCATTACTACTACTACTACCACCATCACTAAACTGCTATCACTACCATCATCATTACTACTACTACCACCATCACTAAACTGCTATCACTACATCATCATTACTACTACTACCACCATCACTAACTGCTATCACTACCATCATCATTACTACTACTACTAATACTACCATCACTAAACTGCTATCACTACCATCATCATTACTACTACTACCCACTAAACTGCTATCACTACCATCATCATTACTACTACTACTATCATCACTAAACTGCTATCACTACCATCATCATTACTACTACTACTACCACCATCACTAAACTGCTATCACTACCATCATCATTACTACTACTACTACTACCACCATCACTAAACTGCTATCCCTACCATCATCATTACTACTACTACTACCACCACCATCACTAAACTGCTATCACTACCATCATCATTACTACTACTACCACCATCACTAAACTGCTATCACTACCATCATCATTACTACTACTACTACTACTACTACCATCACTAAACTGCTATCATTACCATCATCATTACTACTACTACTACCATCACTAAACTGCTATCACTACCATCATCATTACTACTACTACTACTACTACTACCATCACTAAACTGCTATCATTACCATCATCATTACTACTACTACCACCATCACTAAACTGCTATCACTACCATCATCATTACTACTACTACTACTACTACCACCATCACTATACTGCTATCACTACCATCATCATTACTACTACTACTACTACTACCATCACTAAACTGCTATCACTACCATCATCATTACTACTACTACTACCACCATCACTAACTGCTATCACTACCATCATCATTACTACTACTACTACTACCACCATCACTAAACTGCTATCACTACCATCATCATTACTACTACTACTACCACCATCACTAAACTGCTATCACTACCATCATCATTACTACTACTACTACTACCACCATCACTAAACTGCTATCATTACCATCATCATTACTACTACTACCACCATCACTAAACTGCTATCACTACCATCATCATTACTACTACTACTACTACCATCACTAAACTGCTATCACTACCATCATCATTACTACTACTACTACCATCACTAAACTGCTATCACTACCATCATCATTACTACTACTACTACCACCATCACTAAACTGCTATCACTACCATCATCATTACTACTACTACCACCATCACTAAACTGCTATCATTACCATCATCATTACTACTACTACTACTACCACCATCACTAAACTGCTATCACTACCATCATCATTACTACTACTACTACTACCACCATCACTAAACTGCTATCACTACCATCATCATTACTACTACTACTACCACCATCACTAAACTGCTATCACTACCATCATCATTACTACTACTACTACCACCACCATCACTAAACAGCTATCATTACCATCATCATTACTACTACTACCACCATCACTAAACTGCTATCATTACCATCATCATTACTACTACTACCACCATCACTAAACTGCTATCATTACCATCATCATTACTACTACTACTACTACCACCATCACTAAACAGCTATCATTACCATCATCATTACTACTACTACTACTACTACTACCATCACTAAACAGCTATCACTACAATCATCATTACTACTACTACTACTACTACTACCATCACTAAACTGCTATCACTACCATCATCATTACTACTACTACTACTACTACCACCATCACTAAACAGCTATCATTACCATCATCATTACTACTACTACCACCATCACTAAACTGCTATCACTACCATCATCATTACTACTACTACTACCATCACTAAACTGCTATCATTACCACCACCACTAAACTGCTATCATTACCATCATCATTACTACTACTACTACTACCACCATCACTAAACTGCTATCATTACCATCATCATTACTACTACTACTACCACCATCACTAATCTGCTATCACTACCATCATCATTACTACTACTACTACCACCATCACTATACTGCTATCACTACCATCATCATTACTACTACTACTACCACCATCACTATACTGCTATCACTACCATCATCATTACTACTACTACTACCATCACTAAACTGCTATCACTACCATCATCATTACTACTACTACTACCACCATCACTAAACTGCTATCATTACCATCATCATTACTACTACTACTACCATCACTATACCGCTATCACTACCATCATCATTACTACTACTACTACTACCACCATCACTATACTGCGATCACTACCATCATCATTACTACTACTACTACTACCACCATCACTAAACAGCTATCACTACATCATCATTACTACTACTACCACCATCACTAAACTGCTATCACTACCATCATCATTACTACTACTACTACCACCATCACTAAACTGCTATCACTACCATCATCATTACTACTACTACCACCACCACTAAACTGCTATCACTACCATCATCATTACTACTACTACTACCACCACCACTAAACTGCTATCACTACCATCATCATTACTACTACTACTACCACCACTAAAGAGCTATCACTACCATCATCATTACTACTACTACTACCACCATCACTAAACTGCTATCACTACCATCATCATTACTACTACTACTACCATCACTAAACTGCTATCACTACCATCATCATTACTACTACTACTACTACCACCATCACTAAACTGCTATCACTACCATCATCATTACTACTACTACCACCATCACTAAACTGCTATCACTACCATCATCATTACTACTACTACTACCACCACCATCACTAAACTGCTATCACTACCATCATCATTACTACTACTACTACCATCACTAAACTGCTATCATTACCACTACTACTACTACTACTACTACCACCATCACTAAACTGCTATCACTACCATCATCATCATTACTACTACTACCACCATCACTAAACTGCTATCACTACCATCATCATTACTACTACCATCACTAAACAGCTATCATTACCATCATCATTACTACTACTACTACTACCACCATCACTAAACTGCTATCACTACCATCATCATTACTACTACTACTACTACTACCATCACTAAACTGCTATCACTACCATCATCATTACTACTACTACTACTACCATCACTAAACAGCTATCACTACCATCATCATTACTACTACTACCACCATCACTAATCTGCTATCATTACCACCACCACTAAACTGCTATCATTACCATCATCATTACTACTACTACCACCACCATCACTAAACTGCTATCATTACCATCATCATTACTACTACTACCATCACTAAACTACTATCACTACCATCATCATTACTACTACTACCATCATCACTATACTGCTATCACTTCCATCATCATTACTACTACTACTACCACCATCACTAAACTGCTATCACTACCATCATCATTACTACTACTACTACTACCACCATCACTAAACTGCTATCACTACCATCATCATTACTACTACTACTACTACTACCACCACTAAACAGCTATCACTACCATCATCATTACTACTACTACCACCATCACTAAACTGCTATCATTACCATCATCATTACTACTACTACCACCATCACTAAACTGCTATCACTACCATCATCATTACTACTACTACTACTACCATCACTAACTGCTATCATTACCATCATCATTACTACTACTACCACCATCACTAACTGCTATCACTACCATCATCATTACTACTACTACTACTACCACCATCACTAAACTGCTATCACTACCATCATCATTACTACTACTACTACTACCACCATTACTATACTGCTATCACTACCATCATCATTACTACTACTACTACCACCATCACTAAACTGCTATCACTACCATCATCATTACTACTACTACTACCACCATCACTAAACTGCTATCACTACCATCATCATTACTACTACTACTACTACCATCACTAAACTGCTATCACTACCATCATCATTACTACTACTACTACCACCATCACTAAACAGCTATCACTACCATCATCATTACTACTACTACTACTACCACCATCACTAAACTGCTATCACTACCATCATCATTACTACTACTACTACCACCATCACTATACTGCTATCACTACCATCATCATTACTACTACTACTACTACTACTACCATCACTAAACTGCTATCATTACCATCACTAAACTGCTATCACTACCATCACTAAACTGCTATCACTACCATCACTAAACTGCTATCACTACCATCATCATTACTACTACTACTACCACCACCACTAAACTGCTATCACTACCATCATCATTACTACTACTACTACCACTACCATCACTAAACTGCTATCACTACCATCATCATTACTACTACTACTACTACCACCATCACTAAACTGCTATCACTACCATCATCATTACTACTACTACCACCATCACTAAACTGCTATCACTACCATCATCATTACTACTACTACTACCACCATCACTAAACTGCTATCACTACCATCATCATTACTACTACTACTACTACTACCACCACCACTAAACTGCTATCACTACCATCATCATTACTACTACTACCATCACTAAACTGCTATCACTACCATCATCATTACTACTACTACCACCACCACTAAACTGCTATCACTACCATCATCATTACTACTACTACTACCATCACTATACTGCTATCACTACCATCATCATTACTACTACTACCACCATCACTAAACTGCTATCACTACCATCATCATTACTACTACTACCACCATCACTAAACTGCTATCACTACCATCATCATTACTACTACTACTACCATCACTAAACTGCTATCATTACCATCATCATTACTACTACTACCACCATCACTAAACAGCTATCATTACCATCATCATTACTACTACTACTACTACTACCACCACTAAACTGCTATCACTACCATCATCATTACTACTACTACTACTACCACCATCACTAAACTGCTATCACTACCATCATCATTACTACTACTACTACTACCACCATCACTAAACTGCTATCACTACCATCATCATCATTACTACTACTACTACCATCACTAAACTGCTATCATTACCATCATCATTACTACTACTACTACCATCACTAAACTGCTATCATTACCATCATCATTACTACTACTACCACCATCACTAAACAACTATCACTACCATCATCATTACTACTACTACTACCACCACCATCACTAAACAGCTATCACTACCATCATCATTACTACTACTACTACTACCACCACCACTAAACTGCTATCACTACCATCATCATTACTACTACTACTACCATCACTAAACTGCTATCACTACCATCATCATTACTACTACTACCACCACCACTAAACTGCTATCACTACCATCATCATTACTACTACTACTACCATCACTATACTGCTATCATTACCATCATCATTACTACTACTACCACCATCACTAAACTGCTATCACTACCATCATCATTACTACTACTACCACCATCACTAAACTGCTATCACTACCATCATCATTACTACTACTACTACCATCACTAAACTGCTATCATTACCATCATCATTACTACTACTACCACCATCACTAAACAGCTATCATTACCATCATCATTACTACTACTACTACTACTACCACCACTAAACTGCTATCACTACCATCATCATTACTACTACTACTACTACCACCATCACTAAACTGCTATCACTACCATCATCATTACTACTACTACTACTACCACCATCACTAAACTGCTATCACTACCATCATCATCATTACTACTACTACTACCATCACTAAACTGCTATCATTACCATCATCATTACTACTACTACTACCATCACTAAACTGCTATCATTACCATCATCATTACTACTACTACCACCATCACTAAACAACTATCACTACCATCATCATTACTACTACTACTACCACCACCATCACTAAACAGCTATCACTACCATCATCATTACTACTACTACTACTACCACCATCACTAAACTGCTATCACTACCATCATCATTACTACTACTACTACCACCATCACTAAACTGCTATCACTACCATCATCATCATTACTACTACTACCACCATCACTAAACTGCTATCACTACCATCATCATTACTACTACTACTACCATCACTAAACTGCTATCACTACCATCATCATTACTACTACTACTACTACCACCATCACTAAACTGCTATCACTACCATCATCATTACTACTACTACTACCACCATCACTAAACAGCTATCACTACCATCATCATCATTACTACTACTACCACCATCACTAAACTGCTATCACTACCATCATCATTACTACTACTACTACCACCATCACTAAACTGCTATCACTACCATCATCATTACTACTACTACTACTACTACTACCATCACTAAACTGCTATCATTACCATCATCATTACTACTACTACTACTACCACCATCACTAAACTGCTATCACTACCATCATCATTACTACTACTACCACCATCACTAAACTGCTATCACTACCATCATCATTACTACTACTACCACCATCACTAAACTGCTATCACTACCATCATCATTACTACTACTACTACCACCATCACTAAACTGCTATCATTACCATCATCATTACTACTACTACTACCATCACTATACCGCTATCACTACCATCATCATTACTACTACTACCACCATCACTAAACTGCTATCACTACCATCATCATTACTACTACTACTACTACTACTACCATCACTAAACTGCTATCATTACCATCATCATTACTACTACTACTACTACCACCATCACTAAACTGCTATCACTACCATCATCATTACTACTACTACCACCATCACTAAACTGCTATCACTACCATCATCATTACTACTACTACCACCATCACTAAACTGCTATCACTACCATCATCATTACTACTACTACTACCACCATCACTAAACTGCTATCATTACCATCATCATTACTACTACTACTACCATCACTATACCGCTATCACTACCATCATCATTACTACTACTACTACCACCATCACTATACCGCTATCACTACCATCATCATTACTACTACTACTACTACCACCATCACTAAACTGCTATCACTACCATCATCATTACTACTACTACTACCACCATCACTAAACTGCTATCACTACCATCATCATTACTACTACTACTACTACCATCACTAAACTGCTATCACTACCATCATCATTACTACTACTACCACCATCACTAAACTGCTATCACTACCATCATCATTACTACTACTACTACTACCATCACTAAACTGCTATCACTACCATCATCATTACTACTACTACTACTACCATCACTAAACTGCTATCACTACCATCATCATTACTACTACTACTACTACTACCACCATCACTATACTGCTATCACTACCATCATCATTACTACTACTACTACTACCATCACTAAACTGCTATCACTACCATCATCATTACTACTACTACTACTACCACCACCACTAAACTGCTATCACTACCATCATCATTACTACTACTACCATCACTAAACTGCTATCATTACCATCATCATTACTACTACTACTACCATCACTAAACTGCTATCACTACCATCATCATTACTACTACTACTACCATCACTAAACTGCTATCACTACCATCATCATTACTACTACTACTACTACCACCATCACTAAACTGCTATCACTACCATCATCATTACTACTACTACTACTACCACCACTAAACAGCTATCACTACCATCATCATTACTACTACTACTACCACCATCACTAAACTGCTATCACTACCATCATCATTACTACTACTACTACCATCACTAAACTGCTATCACTACCATCATCATTACTACTACTACTACTACCACCATCACTAAACTGCTATCACTACCATCATCATTACTACTACTACCACCATCACTAAACTGCTATCACTACCATCATCATTACTACTACTACTACCACCACCATCACTAAACTGCTATCACTACCATCATCATTACTACTACTACTACCATCACTAAACTGCTATCATTACCACTACTACTACTACTACTACTACCACCATCACTAAACTGCTATCACTACCATCATCATCATTACTACTACTACCACCATCACTAAACTGCTATCACTACCATCATCATTACTACTACCATCACTAAACAGCTATCATTACCATCATCATTACTACTACTACTACCACCATCACTAAACTGCTATCACTACCATCATCATTACTACTACTACTACTACTACCATCACTAAACTGCTATCACTACCATCATCATTACTACTACTACTACCATCACTAAACAGCTATCACTACCATCATCATTACTACTACTACCACCATCACTAATCTGCTATCATTACCACCACCACTAAACTGCTATCATTACCATCATCATTACTACTACTACCACCACCATCACTAAACTGCTATCATTACCATCATCATTACTACTACTACTACCATCACTAAACTACTATCACTACCATCATCATTACCACTACTACCATCATCACTATACTGCTATCACTTCCATCATCATTACTACTACTACTACCACCATCACTAAACTGCTATCACTACCATCATCATTACTACTACTACTACTACCACCATCACTAAACTGCTATCACTACCATCATCATTACTACTACTACTACTACTACCACCACTAAACAGCTATCACTACCATCATCATTACTACTACTACCACCATCACTAAACTGCTATCATTACCATCATCATTACTACTACTACCACCATCACTAAACTGCTATCACTACCATCATCATTACTACTACTACTACTACCATCACTAAACTGCTATCATTACCATCATCATTACTACTACTACCACCATCACTAAACTGCTATCACTACCATCATCATTACTACTACTACTACTACCACCATCACTAAACTGCTATCACTACCATCATCATTACTACTACTACTACTACCACCATTACTATACTGCTATCACTACCATCATCATTACTACTACTACTACTACCACCATCACTAAACTGCTATCACTACCATCATCATTACTACTACTACTACTACCACCATCACTAAACTGCTATCACTACCATCATCATTACTACTACTACTACTACCATCACTAAACTGCTATCACTACCATCATCATTACTACTACTACTACCACCATCACTAAACAGCTATCACTACCATCATCATTACTACTACTACTACTACCACCATCACTAAACTGCTATCACTACCATCATCATTACTACTACTACTACCACCATCACTATACTGCTATCACTACCATCATCATTACTACTACTACTACTACTACTACCATCACTAAACTGCTATCATTACCATCACTAAACTGCTATCACTACCATCACTAAACTGCTATCACTACCATCACTAAACTGCTATCACTACCATCATCATTACTACTACTACTACCACCACCACTAAACTGCTATCACTACCATCATCATTACTACTACTACTACCACTACCATCACTAAACTGCTATCACTACCATCATCATTACTACTACTACTACTACCACCATCACTAAACTGCTATCACTACCATCATCATTACTACTACTACCACCATCACTAAACTGCTATCACTACCATCATCATTACTACTACTACTACCACCATCACTAAACTGCTATCACTACCATCATCATTACTACTACTACTACTACTACCACCATCACTAAACAGCTATCATTACCATCATCATTACTACTACTACCACCATCACTAAACTGCTATCACTACCATCATCATTACTACTACTACTACCATCACTAAACTGCTATCACTACCATCATCATTACTACTACTACTACCACCATCACTATACTGCTATCATTACCATCACTAAACTGCTATCACTACCATCATCATTACTACTACTACCACCATCACTAAACTGCTATCACTACCATCATCATTACTACTACTACTACTACTACCATCACTAAACTGCTATCACTACCATCATCATTACTACTACTACTACTACCACCATCACTAAACAGCTATCACTACCATCATCATTACTACTACTACTACCACCATCACTAAACTGCTATCACTACCATCATCATTACTACTACTACCACCATCACTAAACTGCTATCACTACCATCATCATTACTACTACTACCACCACCACTAAACTGCTATCACTACCATCATCATTACTACTACTACTACCATCACTAAACTGCTATCACTACCATCATCATTACTACTACTACTACCATCACTAAACTGCTATCACTACCATCATCATTACTACTACTACCACCATCACTAAACTGCTATCACTACCATCATCATTACTACTACTACCACCATCACTATACTGCTATCACTACCATCATCATCATTACTACTACTACCACCATCACTATACCGCTATCACTACCATCATCATTACTACTACTACCACCATCACTATACCGCTATCCCTACCATCACCCTACTACCCATACCACTACTATTTGGAATGATAAACAACAATCATATTAGGAATAACAATACTACTAATAAGTTACTATTTACTATACAGATGTTATTATTCAGTGTCCCTCAGGCTATGGCAGGCAAATACATATTTGTATTATAAATATTATAAATATTCATTGTATTAGTATTTTAATTCCTAATTCTGTGTGTGCGGGGGGCCAATCATTCTAGCCTGTCATACGGTGCCTGTGTAATAATATGACTGAGAGTGAATGAGAGTGAGTGTGTTCCAAACATAGATTTATTTTGTCAACCTTGGTACAGCCGATCTGCCAACTTCTGTCTGTAGCATCCAAACAGTTTGAATGTCCAAACACTAATATTAACCGTCTGTGGAAAGGTGAGACGAACACGAACACGTCGGATGTTTTTCCTCTTGGACGTCCACAGGCCTCACAAGACTCGTCTGAATGTCCACCGGTACCAGATGGAAAAATGAATGGAACTGTGTATGTTAAGTACCAAAGAATAAGGGGTTAAATAAAAAATAAAACCTTTAAAAACAAATCCTGATCTTTCTTATATCTCTCAGAAATAGGACTGACACTTCAGAACTACCTTCCTTTTGGGACTATCTGTTGTTCCGTGTAGTGAATCTCTTATGCAATGTGTTTGTATGGGCTAATAGCAGTAATGTTCAAAGTCATTTTTTTATCAATAAATTTTTTCATATATTTTATGGGGGGGATACTTCAAGGGCTCTTAAAATTCCAAATCAAATATCTAAATAGTCCTTGGTATGATGACCTTCTTAAAACAATTCCATATGTTAGCTTAGTAGGCTTACTGTATTATATAACATAGACGATTTACCGTTTATAATGACTGGCTCTTAAAATGGTCCTATAGGACTAAACCTTATACTTTTACATTAATAGCCCATCAACACACACTACCGTTCAAAGGTTTGGCGTCACTTCTAAATTTCCTTGTTTTTGAAAGAAAAGCACATTTTTGGTCCATTAAAAATAACATCAAATTGATCAGAAATACAGTGTAGATATTGTTCATGTTGTAAATTACTATTATAGCTGGAAACAGAAGATTTTTTTTAATAGAATACCTACATAGATCAATTTGATGTTATTTTAATGGACAAAAAATGTAGCTTTTCTTTCAAAAACAAGGACATTTCTAAGTAACCCCAAACTTTTGAACGGTAGTGTATATTCACGTCTATTATTTTCCTTAGTTGTCTGTCAATGTTGTGCAATGTTACAAAACGTTTACGAATGAATGATTTGCCGTTTTATCATGTTTTTTCTAAAAAGCTGAGGGATGGGCCTGGATAAATGTAACCACTTTCAAATTCACAAACAGACCTATGGATGCAAGGACTGACCATCCATGATATCAACATTATAGTTTTAACCATGTTGAGGCTTTACAGTGTGTTTGTTTACATTTACTTTACAAACCAGCTGATATTTTGGGGTTCTGATGGGGAGCGACAGGTGAGCTAAACTCATGAGGAATCTTTTAATGAGGGAGTTATATTCTTCAAGAATCAATGAGTACATATCATTGATTTATAACTTATATTCTTCACAAATCAATGGGTTATAAGTCCAGAAATGTCTTTAAGCAGACTTGAACATCTCTACACTACCAGGGGTTGGTGGGGAGAGAGAACCGGGATGGAGCGGTTAGGTCAGGCAGGCTACACCAGCATGGCGAACGCCTCCTGCAGCCTCCTTTCCTGCCACGCCGGGACACCCAAGAGCGGCGGCGCCTGCAGACAGGGCGGCTGGTAGATGCTCTTCTCCTCTTCTGGACATTGTGATTGATAGGTGATAGGACTATGAATGATGTTTAGACGGGCCAGGGGTTCGTTGTATAGGGCTGGAGGGGGGGGTGGGGCGGAAGTGATGTCATCGTGGAATAAATTATGACGCAATAATTAATAACATTTGAAAGACGACAGACTTCGGTGATGTCACAGTAGCATTTGGCAGGATGACGTCATAGTGATATGCTCTTTGTTTAGTACATGTACACAGTGTTCTGTTTCTTTGGCCATTGAACCCTGGTAAAAACAAAGAATCACTCAGGGCTTTATTTACAGTCATTTGGAACAAAGACAGTACAGTACAGTATGAAGATAGGCAGAAACTGCTTCTCCGATAGAAATCACTGATCATTCTTGTAAGGGATGTCATGGCAACGTTGGCTAGCTAAGTTTATGCGTAGAAACGATGTTGAGTGTCTGGGTTTAGAAAGTCTTTGTTTGGAATGTCAAGTCAATAAGCATTATGGGAAAAAAGAAAATAAATAAAACACAGCGGAATATAAAATGGCCGTACAGATGTAAAAAGAGGAGCTTCTTTTGAGCCTAAAATGAATAAAATCGGTGTCTGAAGTAGCCGGTTCACTGTTATCTCATCAAGGTGTCTGGAGTAGCCGGTTCACCGTAATCTCATCTAGGTGTCTGAAGTAGCCGGTTCACTGTTATCTCATCAAGGTGTCTGGAGTAGCCGGTTCACCGTAATCTCATCTAGGTGTCTGAAGTAGCCGGTTCACTGTTATCTCATCTAGGGGTCTGAAGTAGCCGGTTCACTGTTATCTCATCTAGGGGTCTGAAGTAGCCGGTTCACTGTTATCTCATCAAAGTGTAGGGCCTACTGACAAGGTAAATTCATTCTGCCCCTGAGCAAGGCAGTTAACCCACTGTTCCACGGGCGCCAAAAACGTGGATGTCAATTAAGGCAGCCCCCCCCCCCAGCCCCCCCGCACCTCTCTGATTCAGAGGGGTTGGGTTAAAAATGCGGAAGACACATTTCAGTTGAAGGCATTCAGTTGTATCCCCCCTTTTCCCTTTCCCTTACTGCAGTTATCCGACACTAAAACCATTCAAACAAGCTTGGTTCTACGAAGAAGTGGACAGTTAACAGTGTAACAGCGCCATCTAGCGGTGGGAGGCGGTAACAGCAAAAGCCATATTGATACAGGTCATCCTGTCCTTTAACCAGACCAGATATTTTGTGTTCTATTAATGATCTAGTCTTATATTACCTATTAGGTTACTGACGTTTAAACTGAAGTCATTCAGCAGACACTCCTATCCAGAACGTCTTATATTACCTATTAGGTTACTGACGTTTACACTGAAGTCATTTAGCAGACACTCCTATCCAGAACGTCTTATATTACCTATTAGGTTACTGACGTTTACACTGAAGTCATTCAGCAGACACTCCTATCCAGAACGTCTTATATTACCTATTAGGTTACTGACGTTTACACTGAAGTCATTCAGCAGACACTCCTATCCAGAACGTCTTATATTACCTATTAGGTTACTGACGTTTACACTGAAGTCATTCAGCAGACACTCCTATCCAGAACGTCTTATATTACCTATTAGGTTACTGAAGTTTACACTGAAGTCATTTAGCAGACACTCCTATCCAGAACGTCTTATATTACCTATTAGGTTACTGACGTTTACACTGAAGTCATTTAGCAGACACTCCTATCCAGAACGTCCTCCAGTTAGTGGTTAAGGTCATGTACAGTGCATTCAGAAAGTATTCAGACCCCTTGACTTTTTCCACATTTTGTTAAGTTAAAGTCTTGTTAAAAAAAAAAAAAAAATCCTTCATCAATCTATACACAATACCTCATAATGACATCACAATACCTCATAATGACATCACAATACCTCATAATGACATCACAATACCTCATAATGACAAAAAAAAAGGGTTTTATAACTTTTTGCAAATGTATACATATTTTTTTTTTTGATTACAGCCTCGAGTCTTCTTGGTTATGACGCTACAAGCTTGGAACACTTGTATTTGGGGAGTTTCTCCCATTCGTCTCTGCAGATCCTCTCAAGCTCTGTCAGGTTCAATGGGGAGCATCGCTGCACAGCTATTTTCAGGTCTCTCCAGAGATGTTCGATCGGGCTCAAGTCCAGGCTTTGGCTGGGCCACTCCTGCGTTGTCTTGGCTGTGTGCTTAGGGTCGTTGTCCTGTTGGAAGGTGAACCTTCACCCCCAGTCTGAGGTCCTGAGCGGTCTGGAGCAGGTTTTCATCAAGGATCTCTCTGTACTTTAGTCCATTCATCTTTCCCTCAATCCTGAGTAGTCTCCCAGTCACTGCCACTGAAAAACATCCCCACAGCATGATGCTGCCACCACCATGCTTCACCGTAGGAATGGTGCCATGTTTCCTCCAGACATGACACTTAGCATTCAGGCCAAAGAGTCTACGAAAAAGGCCTGATTTGTGGAGTACTGAAGAGATGGTTGTCCTTCTGGAAGTTTCTTCCATCTCCACAGAGGAACTCTAGAGCTCTGTCAGAGTGACCATCGGGTTCTCAGTCACATCCCTGACCAAGGCCCTTCTCCCCCGATTGCTCAGTTTGGCCAGGCGGCCAGCTATAGGAAAAGTCTTGGTGGTTCCAAACTTCTTCCATTTAAGAATGATGGAGGCCACTGTGTTCTTCAATGCTGCAGAAATGTTTTGGTACCTTTCCATAGATCTGTGCTTTGACATAATCCTATCTCTGAGCTCTACGGACAATTCCTTCGACCTCATGGCTTGGTTTTTGCTCTGACATGCAATGTCAACTGTGGGACCTTATATAGACAGGTGTGTGCCTTTCCAAACCATGTCAAATCAATTGAATTTACCACAGATGGACTCCAATCAAGTTGTAGAAACATCTCAAGGATGATCAATGGAAACAGGATTCTCCTGAAATCAATTTCTGGTCTCATAGCAAAGGGTCTGAATACTTCTGTAAATAAGGTATTCCTGTTTTTTAATTTTTAATACATTTGCAAAAATTTCTAAAAACTTGTTTTCACTTTGTCATTATGGGGTATTGTGATGTCATTATGGGGTATTGTGATGCCATTATGGGGTATTGTGATGTCATTATGGGGTATTGTGATGTCATTATGGGGTATTGTGATGTCATTATGGGGTATTGTGATGTCATTATGGGGTATTGTGTGTAGATTGATGAGGAGGAAAAATAATAATTGAATACATTTTAGAACAAGGCGGTAACGTAACAAAATGTGGAAAAAGTCAAGGGGTCTGAATACTTTTCCGAATGCACTGTATATATTTTATTGTCACATACACCAGATAGGTGCAGTGAAATGTGTTGTTTAACAGAGTCAGCCGTAGTATTACGGCGCCCCTAGAGCAAATGAGGGTTAAGTGCCTTGCTCAAGGGCACGTCGACAGATTTTTCACCGTTTCGGCTCTTCCAACCACCTGCCGCCCCGTTATCCTCAACCACATATCACCGTCATAGTCAGTACATTAACCTCAATAAAACACCACAAACACAATATTACATCCAGAATGAGAGACACCGCTTCAATTATTCAGTGTTTTAATTATGTTCATCAGACAGACAGGAAACAGGAAGGTGTGTTTGTTCTATTAGCCATCAGACAGACAGGAAACAGGAAGGTATGTTTGTTCTATTAGCCATCAGACAGACAGGAAACAGGAAGGTGTGTTTGTTCTATTAGCCATCAGACAGACAGGAAACAGGAAGGTGTGTTTGTTCTATTAGCCATCAGACAGACAGGAAACAGGAAGGTGTGTTTGTTCTATTAGCCATCAGACAGACAGGAAACAGGAAGGTGTGTTTGTTCTATTAGCCATCAGACAGACAGGAAACAGGAAGGTGTGTTTGTTCTATTAGCCATCAGACAGACAGGAAACAGAAAGGTGTGTTTGTTCTATTAGCCATCAGACAGACAGGAAACAGATTATAACATCATCAGAAGTAAAAAAAATACTGTATATATTCATAGAAATATAAATCAAAATAATTAAAATGCTGAATATGAAACTAATGTAATTCCAGTAGCTTTGATGTTGGGAGGCCTTGGAGAGGCTTCTTTAAATCCCCTTCTGAGTTCCAGAACATTTCCTGCTCTGTCTGTCTGTCTGTCATACACACACACACACACACACACACACACACACACACACACACACACACACACACACACACACACACACACACACACACACAGAGAGAGAGAGAGAGAAGAAGGCAGCTGCAGGTGATTCCTATTCCATCACAGCATTCTGGAGATGATATCAGGCTGAAATACCAGGAACAGAGGAGACCAGTCACACAGGGTCCTGTTCATTAGAGAACAGAGGAGACCAGTCACACAGGGTCCTGTTCATTAGAGAACAGAGGAGACCAGTCACACAGGGGTTTCTTACTGGACCAATTAAAGATGTCATTATTGTCCAGGTTAGTCCCTCCCTGCCTGTTTCATAAATTACTGTCATTATTGTCCAGGCTAGTCGTGAAACAGGCAGGCCATGTAATACAACATTAAGAAACATGACTGCCTGTCGTCAGATGGTAGCAGTGTAGTATGATCTGTGTGACAGCCAGAGAGGGAGTTTTAGCCCAGTGGCCGGGGAGAGATTATTTTATTTCTATGTGAAATATTTAGTGGGTAGTTTCAGGAGTTAGCTCCACTAATACATGGTAAAAAAGTAAATAAACTACCACCAAGTTACTGCAAATTGTACTTAAATGACTAGTTGGACTATAGTGGGGTCTGAAATTAGCCCTTGATAAAGATGATCAATAATGACTGTATAAAAAAATGAATTCAAATACTGAGCTATATTCTAGGCTCAAAAACATTTGGAAATTATTTTATACGACCCATAATATTATTGACACACCTTAATATTATTAACACCCTTAAAGATTATTGACACCTCTAAATATTATTGACACCCCTAAATATTATTGACACCCCTAAATATTATTGACACCCCTTAATATTATTAACACCCTTAAAGATTATTGACACCTCTAAATATTATTGACACCCCTAAATATTATTGACACCTCTAAATATTATTGACACCCCTAAATATTATTGACACCCCTTAATATTATTGACACCCCTAAACATTATTGACACCCTTAAAGATCATTGACACCCCTAAACATTATTGACACCCTTAAAGATCATTGACACCCCTTAACATTATTGACACTTAAAGATCATTGACACCCCTAAACATTATTGACACCCCTAAATATTATTGACACCTCTAAATATTATTGACACCCCTAAATATTATTGACACCCCTTAATATTATTGACACCCCTAAATATTATTGACACCCCTAAATATTATTGACACCCCTAAAGATTTTTTAAAATAAAGTAGTCAAAAGTGCAGTATTTGGTCCCATATTCGTAGCAATGACTACATCAAACTGGCAACCATTCATTTCTATTGGGCACAAAATAAACTTTAAACTCTACTACTCCCCAACACTGACTTTAACCTCTGACCTCTACTACTCCCCAACACTGACTATAACCTCTAACCCCTGACCTCTACTACTCCCCAACACTGACTATAATCTCTAACCTCTGACCTCTACTACTCCCCAACACTGACTATAATCTCTAACCTCTGACCTCTACTACTCCCCAACACTGACTATAACCTCTAACCTCTGACCTCTACTACTCCCCAACACTGACTATAATCTCTAACCTCTGACCTCTACTACTCCCCAACACTGACTATAACCTCTAACCTCTACTACTCCCCAACACTGACTATAACCTCTAACCCCTGACCTCTACTACTCCCCAAAACTGACTATAACCTCTAACCTCTGACCTCTACTACTCCCCAACACTGACTATAACCTCTAACCCCTGACCTCTACTACTCCCCAACACTGACTACAACCTCTAACCTCTGACCTCTACTACTCCCCAACACTGACTATAACCTCTAACCTCTGACCTCTACTACTCCCCAACACTGACTATAACCTCTAACCCCTGACCTCTACTACTCCCCAACACTGACTATAACCTCTAACCCCTGACCTCTACTACTCCCCAAAACTGACTATAACCTCTAACCTCTGACCTCTACTACTCCCCAACACTGACTATAACCTCTAACCTCTGACCTCTACTACTCCCCAACACTGACTATAACCTCTAACCTCTGACCTCTACTACTCCCCAACACTGACTATAACCTCTAACCCCTGATCTCTACTAGTCCCCAACACTGACTATAACCTCTAACCTCTGACCTCTACTACTCCCCAACACTGACTATAACCTCTAACCTCTGACCTCTACTACTCCCCAACACTGACTATAACCTCTAACCTCTGACCTCTACTACTCCCCAACACTGACTATAACCTCTAACCTCTGATCTCTACTACTCCCCAACACTGACTATAACCTCTAACCCCTGACCTCTACTACTCCCCAACACTGACTATAACCTCTAACCTCTGATCTCTACTACTCCCCAACACTGACTATAACCTCTAACCCCTGACCTCTACTACTCCCCAACACTGACTATAACCTCTAACCTCTGACCTCTACTACTCCCCAACACTGACTATAACCTCTAACCTCTGATCTCTACTACTCCCCAACACTGACTATAACCTCTAACCTCTGATCTCTACTACTCCCCAACACTGACTATAACCTCTAACCTCTGACCTCTACTACTCCCCAACACTGACTATAACCTCTAACCCCTGACCTCTACTACTCCCCAACACTGACTATAACCTCTAACCTCTGACCTCTACTACTCCCCAACACTGATTATAACCTCTAACCCCTGACCTCTACTACTCCCCAACACTGACTATAATCTCTAACCTCTGACTTCTACTACTCCCCAACACTGACTATAACCTCTAACCCCTGACCTCTACTACTCCCCAACACTGACTATAATCTCTAACCTCTGACCTCTACTACTCCCCAACACTGACTATAACCTCTAACCTCTACTACTCCCCAACACTGACTATAACCTCTAACCCCTGACCTCTACTACTCCCCAAAACTGACTATAACCTCTAACCTCTGACCTCTACTACTCCCCAACACTGACTATAACCTCTAACCTCTAACCCCTGACCTCTACTACTCCCCAACACTGACTATAACCTCTAACCTCTAACCCCTGACCTCTACTATTCCCCAACACTGACTACAACCTCTAACCCCTGACCTCTACTACTCCCCAACACTGACTATAACCTCTAACCCCTGACCTCTACTACTCCCCAACACTGACTATAATCTCTAACCTCTAACCCCTGACCTCTACTACTCCCCAACACTGACTACAACCTCTAACCCCTGACCTCTACTACTCCCCAACACTGACTATAACCTCTAACCTCTGAACTCTACTACTCCCCAACACTGACTATAACCTCTAACCTCTACTACTCCCCAACACTGACTATAACCTCTAACCTCTACTACTCCCCAACACTGACTATAACCTCTAACCCCTGATCTCTACTACTCCCCAACACTGACTATAACCTCTAACCCCTGACCTCTACTACTCCCCAACACTGACTATAACCTCTAACCTCTGACCTCTACTACTCCCCAACACTGACTATAACCTCTAACCCCTGACCTCTACTACTCCCCAACACTGACTATAACCTCTAACCCCTGACCTCTACTACTCCCCAACACTGACTATAACCTCTAACCCCTGACCTCTACTACTCCCCAACACTGACTATAACCTCTAACCTCTACTACTCCCCAACACTGACTATAACCTCTAACCCCTGACCTCTACTACTCCCCAACACTGACTATAATCTCTAACCTCTACTACTCCCCAACACTGACTATAACCTCTAACCCCTGACCTCTACTACTCCCCAACACTGACTATAATCTCTAACCTCTAACCCCTGACCTCTACTACTCCCCAACACTGACTATAACCTCTAACCCCTGACCTCTACTAGTCATAGTCATTATGAAACAAACAGGGAGGGATTAACCAGGACAACTGACTATAACCTCTAACCCCTGATCTCTACTAGTCATAGTCATTATGAAACAGACAGGGAGGGATTAACCAGGACAACTGACTATAACCTCTAACCCCTGACCTCTAACCCCTAACCTCACCCGGTGGAGGAAGTGCTGTCCCTGCAGGAAAGAGGAAGTGGATGTGGGTGGGGCTTCCTGTCTGCCGTTCTTGCAGCGCAGGTAACCATATAGATTAGCCACCTGGAGAGAGATACTGGCTACCACCAACACCTGGGGGGAGAGGGAGTACGTGTGAGTCTGTGTGTGTGTTTTATTGTGTAGAAAATACAGCAGATCATGTTGTTGTGGGGGGAGACCAGAGGGAGGTGCTGATTCTGGAGGTGGGCTGCTCATTTGACTGTTACATGGAACCTGCCTGTTGCTGACAAGCTTCTTAAATACCAGCCCCTTGTATCACACACTTGGACAGCCTTGGTTACGAGTGCAGATCAGTAGCACTGATATTTAGTCGTCTCGGTCACGTACAGCGGCTATAGAAACCCTGCACGGCAGAGTTGGGTAAAGTTGATAGAATCTTTAATTACATTTATTCATAGCTTTAATGGCTGCCAAAGGTGCTTTCACCAAGTATTAACTCAGGGGGGTGGAGACTTAACTCAGGGGGGTGGAGACTTAACTCAGGGGGGTGGAGACTTATCCAATTATCATATCAGTTTTATTTTGACAATTTCCTCTAACTTTCTTTAACTTACAATGGAGAAGGTACTGCTCTGTTTCAGCTGTTATGGTCAGTCTAGCTGTATGGACAAGAAGGTACTGCTCTGTTTCAGCTGTTATGGTCAGTCTAGCTGTATGGAGAAGAAGGTACTGCTCTGTTTCAGCTGTTATGGTCAGTCTAGCTGTATGGAGAAGGTACTGCTCTGTTTCAGCTGTTATGGTCAGTCTAGCTGTATGGATAAGAAGGTACTGCTCTGTTTCAGCTGTTATGGTCAGTCTAGCTGTATGTAAAACAAGGTACTGCTCTGTTTCAGCTGTTGTGGTCAGTCTAGCTGTATGGAGAAGAAGGTACTGCTCTGTTTCAGCTGTTATGGTCAGTCTAGCTGTATGGAGAAGGTACTGCTCTGTTTCAGCTGTTATGGTCAGTCTAGCTGTATGGAGAACAAGGTACTGCTCTGTTTCAGCTGTTATGGTCAGTCTAGCTGTATGTAAAACAAGGTACTGCTCTGTTTCAGCTGTTGTGGTCAGTCTAGCTGTATGGAGAACAAGGTACTGCTCTGTTTCAGCTGTTATGGTCAGTCTAGCTGTATGGAGAACAAGGTACTGCTCTGTTTCAGCTGTTATGGTCAGTCTAGCTGTATGGAGAAGGTACTGCTCTGTTTCAGCTGTTATGGTCAGTCTAGCTGTATGGATAAGAAGGTACTGCTCTGTTTCAGCTGTTATGGTCAGTCTAGCTGTATGTAAAACAAGGTACTGCTCTGTTTCAGCTGTTATGGTCAGTCTAGCTGTATGTAAAACAAGGTACTGCTCTGTTTCAGCTGTTATGGTCAGTCTAGCTGTATGGAGAAGAAGATACTGCTCTGTTTCAGCTGTTATGGTCAGTCTAGCTGTATGGAGAACAAGGTACTGCTCTGTTTCAGCTGTTATGGTCAGTCTAGCTGTATGGAGAAGAAGGTACTGCTCTGTTTCAGCTGTTATGGTCAGTCTAGCTGTATGTAAAACAAGGTACTGCTCTGTTTCAGCTGTTATGGTCAGTCTAGCTGTATGGAGAACAAGGTACTGCTCTGTTTCAGCTGTTATGGTCAGTCTAGCTGTATGAAGAAGAAGGTACTGCTCTGTTTCAGCTGTTATGGTCAGTCTAGCTGTATGGAGAAGAAGGTACTGCTCTGTTTCAGCTGTTATGGTCAGTCTAGCTGTATGGACAAGAAGGTACTGCTCTGTTTCAGCTGCTATGGTCAGTCTAGCTGTATGGAGAAGGTACTGCTCTGTTTCAGCTGTTATGGTCAGTCTAGCTGTATGGAGAAGGTACTGCTCTGTTTCAGCTGTTATGGTCAGTCTAGCTGTATGGAGAAGAAGGTACTTCTCTGTTTCAGCTGCTATGGTCAGTCTAGCTGTATGGAGGAGAAGGTACTGCTCTGTTTCAGCTGTTATGGTCAGTCTAGCTGTATGTAAAACAAGGTACTGCCATGTTTCAGCTGTTATGGTCAGTCTAGCTGTATGGAGAAGGTACTGCTCTGTTTCAGCTGTTATGGTCAGTCTAGCTGTATGGAGAAGAAGGTACTGCTCTGTTTCAGCTGTTATGGTCAGTCTAGCTGTATGTAAAACAAGGTACTGCCATGTTTCAGCTGTTATGGTCAGTCTAGCTGTATGGAGAAGAAGGTACTGCTCTGTTTCAGCTGTTATGGTCAGTCTAGCTGTATGGAGGAGAAGGTACTGCTCTGTTTCAGCTGTTATGGTCAGTCTAGCTGTATGGAGAAGGTACTGCTCTGTTTCAGCTGTTATGGTCAGTCTAGCTGTATGGAGGAGAAGGTACTGCTCTGTTTCAGCTGTTATGGTCAGTCTAGCTGTATGGAGAAGGTACTGCTCTGTTTCAGCTGTTATGGTCAGTCTAGCTGTATGGAGAAGGTACTGCTCTGTTTCAGCTGTTATGGTCAGTCTAGCTGTATGGAGAACAAGGTACTGCTCTGTTTCAGCTGTTATGGTCAGTCTAGCTTTATGGAGAAGGTACTGCTCTGTTTCAGAAGTATGGAAAGGAGATTCTTTCTGTATCCTGACAGGGATACAGCCATTGTGTGTGTGTTTTTGTGTGTGTGTGTGTGTGTGTGTGTGTGTGTGTGTGTGTGTGTGTGTGTGTGTGTGTGTTACCAGCCAGTGTATGTTCAGACAGAACAGGGTAGTGAAGAAGAAGCCGGTCCAGATGAGAGGACAGATGATCAGACCTGACCAGAAGATCCTGGCCTCCACCTCCGTACCACCGGCCTGGGGAGAGGACTACACACATAGACAACATAGGACTACACAACACAACACCAACTTAGAACTACATTGCCTTCCACACACCAGCGTCTCACCTTCCTGTCCTCAAACACCCAGAGGCTTCTCCCATCCTCATCGATCTGGTTCCACCATCGCAGACCCACCAACAACCTGCCTGTCACATTCTGACACACACACGTGAGAAAGTGTGTATGTGTGTGTGTGTGTGTGTGTGTGTGTGTGTGTGTGTGTGTGTGTGTTCTCACCTTAACGGACCAGAAGTCGCAGGACAGCAGAGTGATGATCATAATGAAGCAGGAAGTAAAGCTCTTGGTGAACCAATCACAGAGCAGGTAGGTTACTATGGCAGCCACTCGGAAGAACAGGTGCAGGAAGGAGGCGAGGGGATGTCTGGAAAGTCAGTCAATCAGCCAGTCAGTCAGCCAGTCAAACTTAAACAGAATAATTTCAAACCTGGTAATTTTACAATTTGAAAATTGTAGAATATATCTACAGAACCAGTCAAAGGTTTGGACCCACCTACTCATTCAATGGTTTTTCTTTATTTTTACTATTTTCTACATTGTAGAATAATGGTGAAGACATCAACACTATGAAATAACACATGGAATCATGTAGTAACCAAAGTAGCCACCCTTTGCCTTGATGACAGCTTTGCACATTCTTGGCATTTTCTCAACCAGCTCCATGAGGTAGTAACCTGGAATGCATTTCAATTAACAGGTGTCCATTTTTTTTTTTAAATGTGTGGAATTTCTTTCCTTCTTAATGCATTTGAGCCAATCAGTTGTGTTGTGACAAGGTAGGGGTGGTAGACAGAAGATAGCCCTATTTGGTAAAAGACCAAGTCCATATTATGGCAAGAACAGCTCAAATAAGCAAAGAGAAACGACACAGTCCATCATTACTTTAAGACATGAAGGTCAGTCAATAGGGGAAAATGTCAAGTTTCTTCAAGTACAGTCGAAAAACCATCAAGCGCTATGATGACATTGTCTATCACGAGGACCGCCACAGAAAAGGAAGAACCAGAGTTACCTCTGCTGCAGATATGACTGTACTTGAAGAAACTTGACATTTTCCAGATTGACTGACCTTCATGTCTTAGAGTTATGATGGACTGTCGTTTCTCTTTGCTTATTTGAGCTGTTCTTGCCATAATATGGACTTGGTCGTTTACCAAATAGGGCTATCTTCTGTATACCACCCCTACCTTGTCACAACACAACTGATTGGCTCAAATGCATTAAGAAGGAAAGAAATTCCACAAATTAGCTTTAAACAAGGCACACCTGTTAATTGAAATGCATTCCAGGTGACTACCTCATGAAGCTGGTTGAGAGAATTCCAAGAATGTGCAAAGCTGTCATCAAGGCAAAGGGTGGCTACTTTGAAGAATCTCAAATATAAAATATATTTTGATTTGTTTAACACTTTTTTGGTTACTACATGATTCCATATGTGTTATTTCATAGTTTTGATGTCTTCACTAATATTCTACAATTTAGAAAATAGTCAAATTAAAGAAAAACCCTTTAACGAGAAGGTGTGTGCAAACTCCTGACTCGTACTATACATCCATGTAGACCTATAGAGGGTAGGTTACCTCTCTAGTCTCTATTACTGGGTACATCCATGTAGACCTATAGAGGGTAGGTTACCTCTCTGGTCTCTATTACTGGGTACATCCATGTAGACCTATAGAGGGTAGGTTCCTGCTCTAGTCTATATTACTGGGTACATCCATGTAGACCTATAGAGGGTAGGTTACCTCTCTGGTCTCTATTACTGGGTACATCCATGTAGACCTATAGAGGGTAGGTTACCGCTCTGGTCTCTATTACTGGGTACATCCATGTAGACCTATAGAGGGTAGGTTCCTGCTCTAGTCTCTATTACTGGGTACATCCATGTAGACCTATAGAGGGTAGGTTCCCTCTCTAGTCTCTATTACTGGGTACATCCATGTAGACCTATAGAGGGTAGGTTACCTCTCTGGTCTCTATTACTGGGTACATCCATGTAGACCTATAGAGGGTAGGTTACCTCTCTAGTCTCTATTACTGGGTACATCCATGTAGACCTATAGAGGGTAGGTTCCTTCTCTAGTCTCTATTACTGGGTACATCCATGTAGACCTATAGAGGGTAGGTTACCTCTCTAGTCTATATTACTGGGTACATCCATGTAGACCTATAGAGGGTAGGTTCCCTCTCTAGTCTCTATTACTGGGTACATCCATGTAGACCTATAGAGGGTAGGTTCCCTCTCTAGTCTCTATTACTGGGTACATCCATGTAGACCTATAGAGGGTAGGTTACCTCTCTAGTCTCTATTACTGGGTACATCCATGTAGACCTATAGAGGGTAGGTTCCTTCTCTAGTCTCTATTACTGGGTACATCCATGTAGACCTATAGAGGGTAGGTTACCTCTCTAGTCTCTATTACTGGGTACATCCATGTAGACCTATAGAGGGTAGGTTCCTTCTCTAGTCTCTATTACTGGGTACATCCATGTAGACCTATAGAGGGTAGGTTACCTCTCTAGTCTCTATTACTGGGTACATCCATGTAGACCTATAGAGGGTAGGTTACCTCTCTAGTCTCTATTACTGGGTACATCCATGTAGACCTATAGAGGGTAGGTTACCTCTCTAGTCTCTATTACTGGGTACATCCATGTAGACCTATAGAGGGTAGGTTCCTTCTCTGGTCTCTATTACTGGGTACATCCATGTAGACCTATAGAGGGTAGGTTCCTGCTCTAGTCTCTATTACTGGGTACATCCATGTAGACCTATAGAGGGTAGGTTCCCTCTCTAGTCTCTATTACTGGGTACATCCATGTAGACCTATAGAGGGTAGGTTCCTTCTCTAGTCTCTATTACTGGGTACATCCATGTAGACCTATAGAGGGTAGGTTCCTTCTCTAGTCTCTATTACTGGGTACATCCATGTAGACCTATAGAGGGTAGGTTCCTTCTCTAGTCTCTATTACTGGGTACATCCATGTAGACCTATAGAGGGTAGGTTCCTTCTCTAGTCTCTATTACTGGGTACATCCATGTAGACCTATAGAGGGTAGGTTCCTTCTCTAGTCTCTATTACTGGGTACATCCATGTAGACCTATAGAGGGTAGGTTCCTTCTCTAGTCTCTATTACTGGGTACATCCATGTAGACCTATAGAGGGTAGGTTCCTTCTCTAGTCTCTATTACTGGGTACATCCATGTAGACCTATAGAGGGTAGGTTCCCTCTCTAGTCTCTATTACTGGGTACATCCATGTAGACCTATAGAGGGTAGGTTCCTGCTCTAGTCTCTATTACTGGGTACATCCATGTAGACCTATAGAGGGTAGGTTCCTTCTCTAGTCTCTATTACTGGGTACATCCATGTAGACCTATAGAGGGTAGGTTCCCTCTCTAGTCTATATTACTGGGTACATCCATGTAGACCTATAGAGGGTAGGTTCCTGCTCTAGTCTATATTACTGGGTACATCCATGTAGACCTATAGAGGGTAGGTTACCGCTCTGGTCTCTCTCTTACCGGATTTTTGCCCCCCTGAGCGCTCTCTGTTCCTCCTCCTCGGTACTGAATTCCAACTCAACATCCTCCGTGTCGTCCACGAGACCACCCTGAACCGGCGCACACACAACCGTAATCACACAAAACCACTAGCTACCGACCGACCGGAGAAATGATTTAATTAAAACAACAACACACGCAACCTAGCCTACCTGTTTCATTGTGAGCGATAGACGGGTGTTGTAGTCCAGACCTGTCCGCTATTTGCTCATTCGTTCTGTTCTGACAGCCCTGTCCGTTGTTAATGGTGGATAGATTAGAGCAGGTGTCGCAGTGAAATGGGTCCGACTGGACCTCCTATCTAACCCACCAAAGAGACGGAGAGAGATGCTCTCGCATCAGCATCATCTGGAAAGAGAGATGCGAACTTTCTTTCTGTGAGAGAAACACGCCACGTTGCTATTTTAATATAGCCTACATTTAGCCGTATTATACAGTAGGCTATCCGGTCATCTGGGGTACTTAAGCTGTTGCTAAGACTTGTTTTATGTTTTTATTAAATTAGATATGAGTGTTTACGTTCTTACCCGCTCTGACCAGCTCATGTCGCTGTCACTCCAACATCAAACGGTTAGCGGCTCACTAGCAGCGCCCGTTCCAACAATACTTATTCCCTCCTTTCATTCCTGCTCTCCTGTCTCCTTTTTGTGTGTGGGTGTGTCAAGCAGTCATTTTATCATGAAACACTATCAAAATATTTTATTCATTTTTAAATAACATAGAAAACGCTGAAGAAGTCTTTGCTATATTTAACAGACGCACGTTGATCATAAAACAACAGCTGTACAGTTAACACACATTCAATATTCAATATGTAGTTAATCCAGAAAGTATTCAGACCCCTTCACTTTTTTGCACATTTTCTTACATTACAGCCTTATTATAAAATGTATTAAGTTGTCCCCACCCTTCATCAATCTACACACAATACCCCATAATGACAAAGCAAAAACAGGTTTTTAGAAATGTTTGCTAATTTATTAAAAATAAAAAAAAACTTGAATATAACATTTATATAAGTATTCAGACCCTTTACTCAGTACTTTGTTGAAGTATCTTTGGGTTCAAGTCCAGGTTTGGCTGTGCCACTCAAGGACATTCAGAGACTTGTCCCAAAGCCACTCCTGCGTTGTCTTGGCTGTGTGCTTAGGGTCGTTGTGCTCTTTTTCATCTTTCCCTTGATCCTGACTAGTCTCCCAGTTCCTTCTGCTGAAAAATATCCTCACAGCATGATGCTGCCACCACCATGCTTCACCGTAGGGATGGTGCCAAGTTTGCTCCAGATGTGACACTTGACATTCAGGCCATCAGACCAGAAAATCTTGAGAGTCCTTTAGGTGCATTTTTGCAAACTCCAAGCGGCTATCGTGTGCCTTTTACTGAGGAGTGGCTCAGTTGGTAGAGCATGGTGTTTGCAACGCCAGGGTTGTGGGTTCGATTCCCACAAGGGACCAGTACGGGGAAAAAATTTATGAAATGTATGCATTCACTACTGTAAGTCGCTCTGGATAAGAGTGTCTGCTAAATGACTAAAATGTAAAAATGTTAAAAAAAATAAAAAAGTCCAAACACATTAAGGCACTTACATTACACAGAAAACAAAATTATTATTGTTTCAGTCCACACCTGCTCCAAGCAGTTTAGTCACCTCAACTTGCGCAATTTCCACATTATTCATTACGAGAGGTAGTTGAGGTTTAGGGTTTAGTGAATGATTTGTCCCAAATACAATGCTTTTAGTTTTGGAAATATTTAGGACTAACTTATTCCTTGCTACCCACTCCGAAACTAAATGCAGCTCTTTAAGTGTTGCAGTCATTTCTGTCGCTGTAGTAGCTGACATGTATAGTGTTGAGTCATCCGCATACATAGACACTCTGCCTTTACTCAATACCATGTAGCATGTCGTTAATAAAGACTGACCAAGGCCTTGCTCCCCCGATTGCTCAGTTTGTCTGGGCAGCCAGCTCTAGGAAGTCTTGGTGGTTCCAAACTTCTTCCATTTAAGAATGATGGAGGCCACTGTGTTCTTCAATGCTGCAGACATTTTTTGGTACCCTTCCCCAGACCTGTGCCTCGACAAAATCCTGTCGTCTCGGAGCTCTACGGACAATTCCATCAACATCATGTCTTGGTCTTTGCTCTGACATGCACTGTCAACTGTGGGACCTTATATAAACAGGTGTGTGCCTTTCCAAATCAAATCCAATCTATTGAATTTACCACAGGTGGACTCCAGTCAAGTCGTAGAAACATCTCAAGGATGATCAATGTAAACAGGATGCACCTGAGATCAATTTCAAGTCTCAGAGTAAAGGGTCTGAATACTTATGTAAATAAGGAATCTGTTTTATTTTTTTGCCCCAAATTCTAAAAACCTGTTTTCGCTTTGTCATTATGGGGTATTGTGATGTCATAATGGGGTATTGTGATGTCATTATGGGGTATTGTGATGTCATTGTGGGGTATTGTAATGTCATTATGGGGTATTGTGATGTCATTATGGGGTATTGTGATGTCATTATGGGGTATTGTGATGTCATTGTGGGGTATTGTGATGTCATTATGGGGTATTGTGATGTCATTATGGGGTATTGGGATGTCATTATGGGGTATTGGGATGTCATTATGGGGTATTGGGATGTCATTATGGGGTATTGTGATGTCATTATGGGGTATTGTGATGTCATTATGGGGTATTGTGATGTCATTATGGGGTATTGTGATGTCATTATGGGGTATTGTGTGTAGATTGATGAGGGAAAAAATTATTTGATCCATTTTAGAATAAGGAATAAAGGTTGGGAAACCAACCCACTGAACCTTCAGAACCACAGACCAGAACTACAGTACATGACCAGCCATAGAACTGGCCCAAGAGACAGAACCACAGAGAGACCAGAACCACAGACCAGAGACAGAACCAGACAGAACCACAGACCAGAGACAGAACCACAGACAGAACCACAGAACCAGACCAGAGACAGAACCACAGACAGAACCACAGAACCAGACCAGAGACAGAACCACACAGATAAGAACCACAGACCAGAGACAGAACCACAGAACCAGACCAGAGACAGAACCACAGACCAGAGACAAATTCACATTCAGTTTTCTGGGGCTCCATTCCATTTTAGTTTTGGTCAGTACCGTCCAGAGAGTTTCAGTCTGTTGAAATGGAACTGGTCCCCAAACTCTCCAGTAGGAGGGTGTGTCTATATACTATAAGGATAGTCCTGTAGATACTGTGTGACCACCTGGTTAAGCTCAGGTAGTGAATCTATCCTCTCCGCTCCGTACAACTCGATGATTCGCCCCCTACACAGCTGCTGTAAGGTCATCGGTCGCTCCCTGCGCCACGCCCTCCGCAGCCGCCTATGGGATGACTCCATGTAGAACCGCAGCAAGGCGAACAATGAATCAAAGGCCTTGTTACTGCCGTTGAGGCGGAACCTCTGATTGGTTAAGAGGACGCGGACACTGATGGGCCCCTGGTCGCCGTGGTAACTGAGGGTGAAGAAGACGTCTGGCTGACTGCTGTCCCTGGCAACCACACAACCACATGACAGCACAACGTTACACAGGACAGAACAGCAGGGAGGAGGGGTGTGCTTGTTTGTTTCCTTACGAGGAACAATGTGTGTGTGCGGTGTATACCTGATGAGGAAGCTCCCAGGTGGTGTGTGTAGAATGGTGTGGTGTATACCTGATGAGGAAGCTCCCAGGTGGTGTGTGTAGAATAGTGTGGTGTATACCTGATGAGGAAGCTCCCAGGTGGTGTGTGTAGAATGGTGTGGTGTATACCTGATGAGGAAGCTCCCAGGTGGTGTGTGTAGAATGGTGTGGTGTATACCTGATGAGGAAGCTCCCAGGTGGTGTGTGTAGAATGGTGTGGTGTATACCTGATGAGGAAGCTCCCAGGCGGTGTGTGTAGAATAGTGTGGTGTATACCTGATGAGGAAGCTCCCAGGCGGTGTGTGTAGAATGGTGTGGTGTATACCTGATGAGGAAGCTCCCAGGTGGTGTGTGTAGAATAGTGTGGTGTATACCTGATGAGGAAGCTCCCAGGCGGTGTGTGTATAATGGTGTGGTGTATACCTGATGAGGAAGCTCCCAGGTGGTGTGTGTAGAATAGTGTGGTGTATACCTGATGAGGAAGCTCCCAGGTGGTGTGTGTAGAATAGTGTGGTGTATACCTGATGAGGAAGCTCCCAGGCGGTGTGTGTAGAATAGTGTGGTGTATACCTGATGAGGAAGCTCCCAGGCGGTGTGTGTAGAATGGTGTGGTGTATACCTGATGAGGAAGCTCCCAGGCGGTGTGTGTAGAATAGTGTGGTGTATACCTGATGAGGAAGCTCCCAGGCGGTGTGTGTATAATGGTGTGGTGTATACCTGATGAGGAAGCTCCCAGGCGGTGTGTGTAGAATAGTGTGGTGTATACCTGATGAGGAAGCTCCCAGGCGGTGTGTGTAGAATAGTGTGGTGTATACCTGATGAGGAAGCTCCCAGGTGGTGTGTGTAGAATAGTGTGGTGTATACCTGATGAGGAAGCTCCCAGGCGGTGTGTGTAGAATGGTGTGGTGTATACCTGATGAGGAAGCTCCCAGGTGGTGTGTGTAGAATAGTGTGGTGTATACCTGATGAGGAAGCTCCCAGGCGGTGTGTGTAGAATGGTGTGGTGTATACCTGATGAGGAAGCTCCCAGGCGGTGTGTGTAGAATAGTGTGGTGTATACCTGATGAGGAAGCTCCCAGGCGGTGTGTGTAGAATGGTGTGGTGTATACCTGATGAGGAAGCTCCCAGGCGGTGTGTGTAGAATAGTGTGGTGTATACCTGATGAGGAAGCTCCCAGGCGGTGTGTGTATAATGGTGTGGTGTATACCTGATGAGGAAGCTCCCAGGCGGTGTGTGTAGAATAGTGTGGTGTATACCTGATGAGGAAGCTCCCAGGCGGTGTGTGTAGAATAGTGTGGTGTATACCTGATGAGGAAGCTCCCAGGTGGTGTGTGTAGAATAGTGTGGTGTATACCTGATGAGGAAGCTCCCAGGCGGTGTGTGTAGAATGGTGTGGTGTATACCTGATGAGGAAGCTCCCAGGTGGTGTGTGTAGAATAGTGTGGTGTATACCTGATGAGGAAGCTCCCAGGCGGTGTGTGTAGAATGGTGTGGTGTATACCTGATGAGGAAGCTCCCAGGTGGTGTGTGTAGAATAGTGTGGTGTATACCTGATGAGGAAGCTCCCAGGCGGTGTGTGTAGAATAGTGTGGTGTATACCTGATGAGGAAGCTCCCAGGCGGTGTGTGTAGAATAGTGTGGTGTATACCTGATGAGGAAGCTCCCAGGCGGTGTGTGTAGAAGTGTGCGGTGGGCCTCCTCCATCTCCATAGGGCCCCAGTAGTAGCCACTGTGAACCAGCTGACGGTGTGTGTGTCGCACTAGAACATACTCCTGCTGGCTGAAGAAGGGCCGGAGGTGTGTGGTCCAGTAGTCTGGGATCGGATCGGGCAAGTGGAGAGGGGGTCTGGGGCAGGGGAGAGGAACGGGGAGAAGGCAGGGTCTAGGGCTTGGCCAGGGGAGAGGGATACTGGGTCTAGCCGTTCTAAAGCTGCTCTGTTGAGGCCACCAGAGATGGAGAGGACTGCCAGAACTGGTCTTGTCTGGAGGTCTGGTCAGGTTGTCTGTGCTGGTCTGGACCGTTTTCTCTAGTTCTAAGAGTTGGATCTGTTGTTCTAGGTTCTGTTGTTCTAAGAGTTCATTCTCTTGACCTAGGAGTTCTAAGTTCTCGAGTTCTAGGACTTGGTTCTGTTGTTCTTGAACGCGGTTCTGTTGTTCTACGTGTTCTAGGGTTTTCCCTGGAAGCTGCTGGGTTCCGTCCTGGTTCTGTGTGGGTGCCGTGTGGTTCTGCGATGGTTCCACTGTGGTTGCTGCCAGAGTGTCTCTGACCATCATACAGAAGAGAGCCCTCCACTGGATCCCCCATCACCAGATCCCTACCATCCCATTGGTGGATCACTATCACATATCCAAATCCACTCTAGGGGCGAGGAGAGAGAGATCCAGAATGATCTGGAGAGATCCTGGGAGAAGAGACAGACAGACAGGCGACAGTGTTATTGAGATGCTGTATAATAACATAGGCCACACACACACACACACACACAGACACACACATTACAGAAACCACTAACGCTGGAAAGTTCAGTCTCCGTCTCAGGTTTCAAGGACTCCGTCATGGACAGCTGTAGTTGTTACGGGAACCCAGTAACGCAGGCTGCTGATTGTGCTGCATGTTTCTGTCTCTTTCTGCTGCTGTCGTTTGTGCTGCTTGTATTATGGTCTGCCATGTCGTTGCTGTGGATCTCCCTTCATGTAACCTTGTGGTCTCCCTTCTTGTAGTGTAGTGGTGTTATCTGTCCTAGTTAATGCTGTTCCATGTGGTGTTGTTTAATGTTGGTCCAGTGGAAATCCTTCCCAGAAGACTGCAGGCTGTTATAGCAGCAAATGCGGGACCAACTCCATATTAACCTCTCTAGGGCAAGTGGGACGAAATCGTCCCACCTACTCAACAGCCAGTTGAATCCCGTGGCGCGTTATTCAAATACCTTAGGAATGCTATTACTTCAATTTCTCAAACATATGACTATTTTACACCATTTTAAAGACAATACTCTCGTTAATCTAACCACACTGTCCGATTTCAAAAAGGCTTTACAACGAAAGCAAAACATTAGATTGTCAGCAGAGTACCCAGCCAGAAATAATCAGACACCCATTTTTCAAGCTAGCATATAATGTCACATAAACCCAAACCACAGCTAAATGCAGCACTAACCTTTGATGATCTTCATCAGATGACACTCCTAGGACATTATGTTATACAATACATGCATGTTTTGTTCAATCAAGTTCATATTTATATCAAAAACCAGCTTTTTACATTAGCATGTGACATTCAGAACTAGCATACCCACCGCAAACTTCCGGTGAATTTACTAAATTACTCACGATAAACGTTCACAAAAAACATAACAATTATTTTAAGAATTATAGATACAGAACTCCTTTATGCAATTGCTATGTCCGATTTTAAAATAGCTTTTCGGTGAAAGCACATTTTGCAATAATCTAAGTACATAGCCCGGCATCACAGGGCTAGCTATTTAGACACCCACTAGTCAGATTTACTATAAGAAAAATTGGATTACCTTTGCTGTTCTTCGTCAGAATGCACTCCCTGGACTTCTACTTCAATAACAAATGTTGGTTTGGTTCAAAATAATCCATAGTTATGTTCAAATATCCTCTGTTTTGTTCGTGCGTTCAAGACACTATCCGAAGGGTGGCGAAGGGTGACGCGCCCGACGCGTTTCGTGACAAACAAATTCTAAATATTCCATTACCGTACTTCGAAGCATGTCAACCGCTGTTTAAAATCAATTTTTATGCTATTTTTCTCGTAAAAAAGCGATAATATTCCGACCGGGAAACCCTGTTTACGTTCAAAGACAGAAAATAAAAACATGGTGTCGCCTCGTGCATGCGCCTCAGTCTCATTGTCCTCTGATCAACCACTTACCAAATGCGCTAATGTTTTTCAGCCAAAGACATCATTCAGCTTTTTGCCGCCTTCTGAGAGCCTATGGGAGCCGTAGGAAGTGTCACGTTACAGCAGAGATCCTCAGTTTTCAATAAAGAGAATGTAGAAGCCCAAGTAATGGTCAGACAGGCCACTTCCTGTAAGGAATCTTCTCAGGTTTTTGCCTGCCATATGAGTTCTGTTATACTCACAGACACCATTCAAACAGTTTTAGAAACTTTAGGGTGTTTTCTATCCAAAGCCAATAATTATATGCATATTCTAGTTTCTGGGCAGTAGTAATAACCAGATTAAATCGGGTACGTTTTTTATCCGGCCGTGCAAATACTGCCCCCTACCCTAGAGAGGCTAATACCCATGATTTTGGAATGAGATGTTCGAGGAGCAGGTGTCCACATACTTTTGGTCATGTAGTGTATCTGTGCTGTTGCCAAGAGTGTTCTGTCTATGTTCTCCATGTTTTTTTATATGCATTTAACCTTTATTTAACCAGGCAAGTCCGTTAAGAACAAATTCTTATTTACAATGACGGTCTACCCCTGGCCAAACCCCGGAGGACACTGGGCCAATTGTGCGCCGCCCTGTGGGACTCCCAATCACGGCCGGTTGTTATACAGCCTGGAATGGAACCAGGGTCTGTAGTGACGCCTCTAGCACTGAGATGCAGTGCCTTAGACCGCTGTAATACAGCCTGGAATGGAACCAGGGTCTGTAGCGATGACTCTAGCACTGAGATGCAGTGCCTTAGACCGCTGCGCCACTCAGGAGCCCCCTTTCTTTTAATCCCCGCCCCCCTGCCCCACAGGAGGCTTTTTGCTTCTTGCCAGGCAATCATTCTAAATAACAATGTGTTCTTCATTGACCTGCCAAGCATTTCGCTACACCCGCAATAACATTTGCTAAATATGTGTATGTGACCAATAACATTTGATTTTGATTTAAAAAATAAAACAAATAATCACACACAGTGTCTTATCTTCCTAGTTCTAGCTGCTAACAGGACAGTGTCTTATCTTCCTAGTTAGAGCTGTTAACAGGACAGTGTCTTATCTTCCTAGTTAGAGCTGTTAACAGGACAGTGTCTTATCTTCCTAGTTCTAGCTGCTAACAGGACAGTGTCTTATCTTCCTAGTTCTAGCTGCTAACAGGACAGTGTCTTATCTTCCTAGTTCTAGCCGCTAACAGGACAGTGTCTTATCTTCCTAGTTAGAGCTGCTAACAGGACAGTGTCTTATCTTCCTAGTTCTAGCTGCTAACAGGACAGTGTCTTATCTTCCTAGTTCTAGCTGCTAACAGGACAGTGTCTTATCTTCCTAGTTCTAGCTGTTAACAGGACAGTGTCTTATCTTCCTAGTTAGAGCTGTTAACAGGACAGCGTCTTATCTTCCTAGTTCTAGCTGCTAACAGGACAGCGTCTTATCTTCCTAGTTCTAGCTGCTGACAGGACAGTGTCTTATCTTCCTAGTTAGAGCTGTTAACAGGACAGCGTCTTATCTTCCTAGTTCTAGCTGCTAACAGGACAGCGTCTTATCTTCCTAGTTCTAGCTGCTAACAGGACAGCGTCTTATCTTCCTAGTTCTAGCTGCTAACTGGACAGCGTCTTATCTTCCTAGTTCTAGCTGCTAACAGGACAGCGTCTTATCTTCCTAGTTCTAGCTGCTAACAGGACAGTGTCTTATCTTCCTAGTTCTAGCTGTTAACAGGACAGTGTCTTATCTTCCTAGTTAGAGCTGCTAACAGGACAGTGTCTTATCTTCCTAGTTCTAGCTGCTAACAGGACAGTGTCTTATCTTCCTAGTTCTAGCTGCTAACAGGACAGCGTCTTATCTTCCTAGTTCTAGCTGCTAACAGGACAGTGTCTTATCTTCCTAGTTAGAGCTGCTAACAGGACAGTGTCTTATCTTCCTAGTTCTAGCTGCTAACAGGACAGTGTCTTATCTTCCTAGTTAGAGCTGCTAACAGGACAGTGTCTTATCTTCCTAGTTAGAGCTGCTAACAGGACAGTGTCTTATCTTCCTAGTTAGAGCTGCTAACAGGACAGTGTCTTATCTTCCTAGTTCTAGCTGTTAACATCAACATCCAAGATGGCGTAGCTGTCAGACGTCTTTGTCATGTCGCGTCCCATGTATATATCTTTTTATATCATTTTCTTCACATTCTTTTAAAAAAATGTCCTAAACCTCAACTTCTAAATAATCTCCTGCAACCCGCCTCACCCAATGTGGTGTGGATCTGTGTTTTTTCTAAAGTATTTCTATTTACCTCCGAAATGGAATACCTCAACTGAAGCTAGCCAGCTATCTAGCTATCGGCTATCAGTCAGCTAACCACTGCTAGCGGTCATCAGCTAACCTTTAGCTCGGAAAGCTCTCGCCAGTTCGTACAACGCGTTTCAAACCAGAGCATACCGGACCTATTTTTCTCTCCATATCCCCGGATTCCTACCGCAAACTCTGAACCTTTTCATCTGGATCATCGCAGCTAGCTAACCGCAACCTGGGTTGACTACTCCTGGCTAACGTTTTCGTCCCGGAGCAAACACCAACTAGCCTGGAGCTAGCCTATGCTAGACCCATCTCCCGGGTAGGGCTCCTGGGCTACTCCTGAAGCCCACTCCTCGGCTACAATATCCGGACCCCTTCTACTGCCGGTATGGGGCACGGAACCCCACCGATCCTTCACGACTGGAATACCGACATAATCTGCCCGAGGATCCCAACATGCCCCTCAGGCGCGATGTCCCCTGAAGGCCCATTCTGCTAACTGCGGCCTGCTAGCTATCTAGAGCACATTGGACTGTTTCTTGGACCACTAGACCGATTTTTCCAATTGGACATGGACCCCTCTGCTACTTGGAACCCTACTAATTCCACAACTGGTCTATCGACGTCACCGCACGAGGCGGCAAAAACAGACTTTCCCCCATCGCGACGTCCCTCTAAGGCCCTTATGCTAGATTGCTAGCCCCGGCGTGCTAACTGTCTGATTCGCCGTGTACCCAGCCAGCCCAACCACTCACTGGACCCATACGATCACTTGGCTACGCATGCCTCTCCCTAATATCAATATGCCTCGTCCATTACTGTCCTGGTTAGTGATTACTGTCTTATTTCACTGTAGAGCCTCTAGCCCCGCTCAATATGCCTTAACCAACCATGTTGTTCCACCTCCCACATATGCGATGACGTCACCTGGTTTAAATGTCTCTAGAGACAATATCTCTCTCATCATTACTCAATGCCTAGGTTTACCTCCACTGTATTCACATCCTACCATACCTTTGTCTGTACATTATGCCTTGAATCTATGCTATCGTTCCCAGAAACCTGCTCCTTTTACTCTCTGTTCCGAACGTGCTAGACGGCCAGTTCTTATAGCCTTTAGCCGTACCCTTATCCTACTTCTCCTCTGTTAATGTGGAGGTTAATCCAGGTCCTGCAGCGCCTAGCTCCACTCCCACTCCCCAGGTGCTCTCATTTGTTGACTTCTGTAACCGTAAAAGCCTTGGTTTCATGCATGTTAACATTAGAAGCCTCCTCCCTAAGTTTGCTTTATTCACTGCTTTAGCACATTCTGCCAACCCGGGTGTCTTAGCCTTGTCTGAATCCTGGCTTAGGAAAACCACCAAAACCCTGAAATTTCCATCCCTAACTATAACATTTTCCACCAAAATAGAACTGCCAAAGGGGGCAGTGTTGCAATCTACTGCAGAGATAGAACTGTGCAGGCCATCTTACTATCCAGGTCTGTACCAAAACATTTCGAGCACCCACCCGTAGCACGCGCTCCAGCAGGTATATCTCTCTGGTCACCCCCAAAGCCAATTCTTCCTTTGGCCGCCTCTCCTTCCAGTTCTCTGCTGCCAATGACTGGAACGAACTGCAAAAATCTCTGAAGCTGGAGACTCTTACCTCCCTCGCTAGCTTGAAGCACCAGCTGTAAGAGCAGCTCACAGATCACTGCACCTGTACATAGCTCATCTGTAAATAGCCCATCCAATCTACCTCATCCCCATACTGTATTTATTTATTTATCTTGCTCCTTTGCACCCCAGTATCTCAACTTGCACATTCATCTTCTGCCCATCCTACCATTCCAGTGTTTAATTGCTATATTGTAATTACTTTGCCACCATGGCCTATTTATTGCCTTACCTCTCTTATCCTCCCTCATTTGCACATGCTGTATATAGATTTTTCTACTGTATTATTGATTGTATGTTTGTTTATTCCATGTGTAACTCTGTATTGTTGTATGTGTCGAACTGATTTGCTTTATCTTGGCCAAGTCGCAGTGGCAAATGAGAACTTGTTCCCAAATAGCCTACCTTTTTAGATAAAGGTGAAATTAAAAATTAAAAAAACAGGACAGTGTCTTATCTTCCTATT
>NW_021822406.1:722500-750000 GCF_901001165.1 Salmo trutta | reverse complement strand
ATTCGATCTAGCAACCTTTGGGTTACAGGCCCAGCGCTCTAACCACTAGGCTACCTGGTCCTTAAGCCCTTCTACCTAGGCATTCATCTTTTGTGTCCAATTCCAAATCAAATTTTAGACCAGGGTTGGTATGGAATTGGACATTGGTTTCTAGTTAGTGTTTGCATATCTGGAGGTTCTAGATTTGTGTATGTAATATGGCAGAAGTGTCCCAGAGTCCATTACACAGCCGGGTTGAGTCAGCACCATATTGCTACACCTATCCAAGCCCATTACACAGCCGGGTTGAGTCAGCACCATATTGCTACACCTATCCAAGCCCATTACACAGCCGGGTTGAGTCATCACCATATTGCTACACCTATCCAAGCCCATTACACAGCCGGGTTGAGTCATCACCATATTGCTACACCTATCCAAGCCCATTACACAGCCGGGTTGAGTCATCACCATATTGCTACACCTATCCAAGCCCATTACACAGCCGGGTTGAGTCAGCACCATATTGCTACACCTATCCAAGCCCATTACACAGCCGGGTTGAGTCATCACCATATTGCTACACCTATCCAAGCCCATTACACAGCCGGGTTGAGTCAGCACCATATTGCTACACCTATCCAAGCCCATTACACAGCCGGGTTGAGTCATCACCATATTGCTACACCTATCCAAGCCCATTACACAGCCGGGTTGAGTCAGCACCATATTGCTACACCTATCCAAGCCCCATCAGGTCACACACTACAAAGATAGAGCAGGGGGTTAAAGGCCTTAATTAAAAAACGAAATCCTTCTCTCGGCCTGTACCTTGACGTGGTGAAAGGGCTTCCAACTAAACCAGGCCCATGTTATTGATCCCCTGCAGGGGCGCCATATAGGGGGGAAAGTTAGGACTGTTCTAAGGGCCTGTGACTGACAGGGGCCCTAAACAATTATTAGAACATTAGGTATATATTTTTTTCAATATTAAATTATTAACCTATCATTAATATAATATATGATTTACAATGTACTAATAAAACGAACGGTTTCATTTTCCTTTCTTGTTTTTGGCAAAAAGTAAACATCCAGAGAGCCTCGCCCCCCCTCTCTATTTACATGAAATGGTTCGGTCCTGCCCCCAAACCAGGCGGTACTTGCTAGCAGTGAATTGCCCAAGTCTCAGCTTCCTAAATAAAAATCTGTCTTCCAAAAACGAAAAGAAACAAAAGAAAGACAGGAGAGAGGAAACAAACGGTGGCAGAATGTCCCCCATTTCTTCACAAAGGAAGGAGTGTGTAGTCCGTGAGTGGTGGAAATGAACCTGTTAGTTTAGTCCGTAGTGAAATAGGCTACTTTTGCTCCCCTAACATTAGTTCCTTAATATCTTCACGGAAAATTTGGAGTGTTTACAATTCACTCCTCTTTTATCCGACATTTAATCAATGCAGGAAAACCTTTAGCAAGCTATTCATACTAAATCCGTTGTCCCTGCCCCTGCCTGGTGCCAGGCCCAACAGATGCAGCTTCAGGCTCAGCAGCCCTGTCTCCCCATCCCCATCCCCCTGAACCAGTCCTGTCTCCCCATCCCCATCCCCCTGAACCAGCCCTGTCTCCCCATCCCCATACCCCTGAACCAGCCCTGTCTCCCCATCCCCATAACCCTGAACCAGCCCTGTCTCCCCATCCCCATACCCCTGAACCAGCCCTGTCTCCCCATCCCCTTACCCCTGAACCAGCCCTGTCTCCCCATCCCCATACCCCTGAACCAGCCCTGTCTCCCCATCCCCATCCCCCTGAACCAGCCCTGTCTCCCCATCCCCATAGCCCTGAACCAGCCCTGTCTCCCCATCCCCCTGAACCAGCCCTGTCTCCCCATCCCCATAGCCCTGAACCAGCCCTGTCTCCCCATCCCCATACCCCTGAACAAGCCCTGTCTCCCCATCCCCATACCCCTGAACCAGCCCTGTCTCCCCATCCCCATACCCCTGAACCAGCCCTGTCTCCCCATCCCCCTTCCCCTGAACCAGTCCTGTCTCCTCATCCCCATCCCCCTGAACCAGCCCTGAGTCCCCATCCCCATCCCCCTGAACCAGCCCTGTCTCTCCATCCCCATAACCCTGAGCCAGCCCTGTCTCCCCATCCCCATACCCCTGAACCAGCCCTGTCTCCCCATCCCCATACCCCTGAACCAGCCCTGTCTCCCCATCCCCCTTCCTCTGAACCAGTCCTGTCTCCTCATCCCCATCCCCCTGAACCAGCCCTGTCTCCCCATCCCCATCCCCCTGAACCAGCCCTGTCTCCCCATCCCCATCCCCCTGAACCAGCCCTGTCTCCCCATCCCCATCCCCCTGAACCAGCCCTGTCTCTCCATCCCCATAACCCTGAACCAGCCCTGTCTCCCCATCCCCATACCGCTGAACAAGCCCTGTCTCCCCATCCCCATACCCCTGAACCAGCACTGTCTCCCCATCCCCATACCCCTGAACCAGTCCTGTCTCCCCATCCCCATACCCCTGAACAAGCCCTGTCTCTCCATCCCCATCCCCCTGAACCAGCCCTGTCTCCCCATCCCCATACCCCTGAACAAGCCCTGTCTCCCCATCCCCATACCCCTGAACAAGCCCTGTCTCCCCATCCCCATACCCCTGAACCAGCCCTGTCTCTCCATCCCCATACCCCTGTACCAGCCCTGTCTCCCCATCCCCATACCCCTGAACCAGCCCTGTCTCCCCATCCCCATACCCCTGAACCAGCCCTGTCTCCCCATCCCCATCCCCCTGAACCAGCCCTGTCTCCCCATCCCCATACCCCTGAACCAGTCCTGTCTCCCCATCCCCATACCCCTGAACAAGTTCTGTCTCCCCATCCCCCTGAACCAGCCCTGTCTCCCCATCCCCATACCCCTGAACCAGTCCTGTCTCCCCATCCCCATACCCCTGAACCAGCCCTGTCTCCCCATCCCCATACCCCTGAACCAGCCCTGTCTCCTCATCCCCATCCCCCTGAACCAGCCCTGTCTCCCCATCCCCATACCCCTGAACCAGCCCTGTCTCCCCATCCCCATCCCCCTGAACCAGCCCTGTCTCCCCATCCCCTTACCCCTGAACCAGCCCTGTCTCCCCATCCCCATAACCCTGAACCAGCCCTGTCTCCCCATCCCCATCCCCCTGAACCAGCCCTGTCTCCCCATCCCCATAGCCCTGAACCAGCCCTGTCTCCCCATCCCCATACCCCTGAACCAGCCCTGTCTCCCCATCCCCATCCCCCTGAACCAGCCCTGTCTCCCCATCCCCATCCCCCTGAACCAGCCCTGTCTCCCATCCCCATACCCCTGAACCAGCCCTGTCTCCTCATCCCCATCCCCCTGAACCAGCCCTGTCTCCCCATCCCCATACCCCTGAACCAGCCCTGTCTCCCCATCCCCATCCCCCTGAACCAGCCCTGTCTCCCCATCCCCTTACCCCTGAACCAGCCCTGTCTCCCCATCCCCATACCCCTGAACCAGCCCTGTCTCCCCATCCCCATCCCCCTTAACCAGCCCTGTCTCCCCATCCCCATAGCCCTGAACCAGCCCTGTCTCCCCATCCCCCTGAACCAGCCCTGTCTCCCCATCCCCATAGCCCTGAACCAGCCCTGTCTCTCCATCCCCATAGCCCTGAACCAGCCCTGTCTCCCCATACCCCTGAACCAGCCCTGTCTCCCCATCCCCATACCCCTGAACCAGTCCTGTCTCCCCATACCCATACCCCTGAACCAGCCCTGTCTCTCCATCCCCATAGCCCTGAACCAGCCCTGTCTCTCCATCCCCATACCCCTGAACCAGCCCTGTCTCCCCATCCCCATCCCCCTGAACCAGCCCTGTCTCCCCATCCCCATACCCCTGAACCAGCCCTGTCTCCCCATCCCCATCCCCCTGAACCAGCCCTGTCTCCCCATCCCCATACCCCTGAACCAGTCCTGTCTCCCCATCCCCATACCCCTGAACAAGTTCTGTCTCCCCATCCCCCTGAACCAGCCCTGTCTCTCCATCCCCATAGCCCTGAACCAGCCCTGTCTCTCCATCCCCATACCCCTGAACCAGCCCTGTCTCCCCATCCCCATCCCCCTGAACCAGCCCTGTCTCCCCATCCCCATACCCCTGAACCAGCCCTGTCTCCCCATCCCCATCCCCCTGAACCAGCCCTGTCTCCCCATCCCCATACCCCTGAACCAGTCCTGTCTCCCCATCCCCATACCCCTGAACAAGTTCTGTCTCCCCATCCCCCTGAACCAGCCCTGTCTCCCCATCCCCATACCCCTGAACCAGTCCTGTCTCCCCATCCCCATACCCCTGAACCAGCCCTGTCTCCCCATCCCCATACCCCTGAACCAGCCCTGTCTCCCCATCCCCATACCCCTGAACCAGTCCTGTCTCCCCATCCCCATACCCCTGAACCAGCCCTGTCTCCCCATCCCCATACCCCTGAACCAGCCCTGTCTCCCCATCCCCATACCCCTGAACCAGTCCTGTCTCCCATCCCCATCCCCCTGAACCAGCCCTGTCTCCCCATCCCCATACCCCTGAACCAGCCCTGTCTCCCCATCACCATACCCCTGAACCAGCCCTGTCTCCCCATCCCCATCCCCCTGAACCAGCCCTGTCTCTCCATCCCCCTGAACCAGCCCTGTCTCCCCATCCCCATAGCCCTGAACCAGCCCTGTCTCTCCATTCCCATAGCCCTGAACCAGCCCTGTCTCCCCATACCCCTGAACCAGCCCTGTCTCCCCATGCCCATACCCCTGAACCAGTCCTGTCTCCCCATACCCATAGCCCTGAACCAGCCCTGTCTCTCCATCCCCATACCCCTGAACCAGTCCTGTCTCCCCATCCCCATACCCCTGAACCAGCCCTGTCTCCCCATCCCCATCCCCCTGAACCAGCCCTGTCTCCCCATCCCCATACCCCTGAACCAGCCCTGTCTCCCCATACCCCTGAACCAGCCCTGTCTCCCCATCCCCATACCCCTGAACCAGCCCTGTCTCCCCATACCCCTGAACCAGCCCTGTCTCCCCATCCCCATACCCCTGAACCAGCCCTGTCTCCCCATCCCCATCCCCCTGAACCAGCCCTGTCTCCCCATCCCCTTACCCCTGAACCAGCCCTGTCTCCCCATCCCCATACCCCTGAACCAGCCCTGTCTCCCCATCCCTATACCCCTGAACCAGCCCTGTCTCCCCATACCCCTGAACCAGCCCTGTCTCCCCATCCCCATACCCCTGAACCAGCCCTGTCTCCCCATCCCCATCCCCCTGAACCAGCCCTGTCTCCCCATCCCCATACCCCTGAACCAGCCCTGTCTCCCCATACCCCTGAACCAGCCCTGTCTCCCCATCCCCATACCCCTGAACCAGCCCTGTCTCCCCATCCCCATCCCCCTGAACCAGCCCTGTCTCCCCATCCCCTTACCCCTGAACCAGCCCTGTCTCCCCATCCCCATACCCCTGAACCAGCCCTGTCTCCAAATCCCCCTGAACCAGCCCTGTCTCCCCATCCCCATAACCCTGAACCAGCCCTGTCTCCCCATCCCCATCCCCCTGAACCAGCCCTGTCTCTCCATCCCCATAGCCCTGAACCAGTCCTGTCTCCCCATCCCCATACCCCTGAACCAGTCCTGTCTCCCCATCCCCCTGAACCAGCCCTGTCTCCCCATCCCCATACCCCTGAACCAGTCCTGTCTCCCCATCCCCATACCCCTGAACCAGCCCTGTCTCCCCATCCCCATACCCCTGAACCAGCCCTGTCTCCCCATCCCCATACCCCTGAACCAGTCCTGTCTCCCCATCCCCATACCCCTGAACCAGCCCTGTCTCCCCATCCCCATACCCCTGAACCAGCCCTGTCTCCCCATCCCCATACCCCTGAACCAGTCCTGTCTCCCCATCCCCATCCCCCTGAACCAGCCCTGTCTCCCCATCCCCATACCCCTGAACCAGCCCTGTCTCCCCATCCCCATAGCCCTGAACCAGCCCTGTCTCTCCATCCCCATACCCCTGAACCAGCCCTGTCTCCCCATCCCCATACCCCTGAACCAGCCCTGTCTCCCCATACCCCTGAACCAGCCCTGTCTCCCCATCCCCATAACCCTGAACCAGCCCTGTCTCCCCATCCCCATACCCCTGAACCAGCCCTGTCTCCAAATCCCCCTGAACCAGCCCTGTCTCCCCATCCCCATAACCCTGAACCAGCCCTGTCTCCCCATCCCCATCCCCCTGAACCAGCCCTGTCTCTCCATCCCCATAGCCCTGAACCAGTCCTGTCTCCCCATCCCCATACCCCTGAACCAGTCCTGTCTCCCCATCCCCCTGAACCAGCCCTGTCTCCCCATCCCCATACCCCTGAACCAGTCCTGTCTCCCCATCCCCATACCCCTGAACCAGCCCTGTCTCCCCATCCCCATACCCCTGAACCAGCCCTGTCTCCCCATCCCCATACCCCTGAACCAGTCCTGTCTCCCCATCCCCATACCCCTGAACCAGCCCTGTCTCCCCATCCCCATACCCCTGAACCAGCCCTGTCTCCCCATCCCCATACCCCTGAACCAGTCCTGTCTCCCCATCCCCATCCCCCTGAACCAGCCCTGTCTCCCCATCCCCATACCCCTGAACCAGCCCTGTCTCCCCATCCCCATCCCCCTGAACCAGCCCTGTCTCCCCATCCCCCTACCCCTGAACCAGCCCTGTCTCCCCATACCCCTGAACCAGCCCTGTCTCCCCATCCCCATACCCCTGAACCAGCCCTGTCTCTCCATCCCCATCCCCCTGAACCAGCCCTGTCTCCCCATCCCCATACCCCTGAACCAGCCCTGTCTCCCCATCCCCATACCCCTGAACCAGCCCTGTCTCCCCATCCCCATACCCCTGAACCAGCCCTGTCTCTCCATCCCCATCCCCCTGAACCAGCCCTGTCTCAACATACCCATACCCCTGAACCAGCCCTGTCTCCCCATCCCCATACCCCTGAACCAGCCCTGTCTCCCCATCCCCATACCCCTGAACCAGCCCTGTCTCCCCATCCCCATACCCCTGAACCAGCCCTGTCTCCCCATCCCCATACCCCTGAACCAGCCCTGTCTCCCCATCCCCATACCCCTGAACCAGCCCTGTCTCCCCATCCCCATACCCCTGAACCAGCCCTACTCCCAACTGAAGGAGGTGAGCAGCATTGTGTTGAATGACATGTCAGTTGGCATAATTGCAGGTTCTGCAATTCATTGAGGACAGGAATGTGATTCTCCAGTCAGGACAAATCTCACTTAACACAGTGGCAGCCAATATCAGAGCCTTAAAGGAAGAGATGCAGGCTCTTAGAGATGGATGGGAGTCTCTCCTGTCTGAGGCAACACTGACTGCTACGCAAATGGATGATGCACCTCAATTTAGCAAGGAACACAACCACCAGAGGAAAGGGAAGAGATTCCATGATGAGACCTCTCATGAGGAGACAGCTCAGGACAGTGCAGCAATGGTGTTTTGGAAACAGTGGTTTTTAACTGCTATGGACAACATCATAAGTAACTTGGACACTAGGTTCCACACCACTGCAAAAAATAGTAGAATCATTTTCTGCTGTTCTGAAAGTTGGGCAGATTAGTGAGGATAAAGTCCCTTCTGTGTGCCAACCACTGATCATGATGTGTTCCAGAGATCTTACACCTGAGTTTCATAATGAAGTAAGACACCTGAACACTGGATATGCTGCCACTTTCCCCCCTAACGTGCCCCCTCTTGGTCTCCTGAACACTGGATATGCTGCCACTTTCCCCCTAACTTGTCCCCTCTTGGTCTCCTGAACACTGGATATGCTGCCACTTCCCCCCCTAACGTGCCCCTCTTGGTCTCCTGAACACTGGATATGCTGCCACTTCCCCCCCTAACGTGCCCCTCTTGGTCTCCTGAACACTGGATATGCTGCCACTTTCCCCCTAACTTGTCCCCTCTTGGTCTCCTGAACACTGGATATGCTGCCACTTTCCCCCTAACTTGTCCCCTCTTGGTCTCCTGAACACTGGATAGGGTGCCACTTCCCCCCCTAACGTGCCCCCTCTTGGTCTCCTGAACACTGGATATGCTGCCACTTTCCCCCTAACTTGTCCCCTCTTGGTCTCCTGAACACTGGATATGCTGCCACTTCCCCCCCTAACGTGCCCCTCTTGGTCTCCTGAACACTGGATATGCTGCCACTTCCCCCCCTAACGTGCCCCTCTTGGTCTCCTGAACACTGGATATGCTGCCACTTTCCCCCTAACTTGTCCCCTCTTGGTCTCCTGAACACTGGATATGCTGCCACTTTCCCCCTAACTTTTCCCCTCTTGGTCTCCTGAACACTGGATAGGGTGCCACTTCCCCCCCTAACGTGCCCCTCTTGGTCTCCTGAACACTGTATATGCTGCCACTTTCCCCCCTAACTTGTCCCCTCTTGGTCTCCTGAACACTGGATATGCTGCCACTTTCCTCCTAACTTGTCCCCTCTTGGTCTCCTGAACTCTGGATATGCTGCCACTTTCCTCCTAACTTGTCCCCTCTTGGTCTCCTGAACACTGGATATGCTGCCACTTTCCTCCTAACTTGACCCCTCTTGGTCTCCTGACTGCAATTTGTAAGATGCAGCTGCGAAGCATTTTTGGAGAAGTGTGCATTGCTTTACGTATATTTTGCACACTGCCTGTGAGTGTTGCTGGTGGCGAGAGAGCTTCCAGTAAGATAAAACAGATTTTATTTAAACTATTTGAGGTCCACTATGTCCCAGGACAGGCTTTGCAGTCTTGCCATGCTGTCCATTGAATGCCAGTTAGCTAGAAAGCTGGACTTCAAAGACTTGATCAGTGACTTTGCTAGCAAGAAGGCTCGGCGCTGGGCTCTTGGTGAGTAAGGCTGAGTAAGGGCCAGTGATAACTGTTAAATGGCATGGCTATGGATATTGGATCACTACACAACATGATGCCCACAGGCTGAGAACAAGATATATCTCAAAGTGATTGCTGGATTGGCATAGAATTTGTTGTGCACAATCAAGACCCCAAGTGAAAGAAACCTATTGATTTGGTGACCTCTTGACCTTTCCTCTAGCGCCACCATCAGGCCTTTTCATTTCCACTTCTACAACTGCTTGTTTTCTAGTTGGTAAATATACTCAGTTCAAACATCTGCTGCTGATTTTATTCTTTTCATTCTATAGATGATAATGTTCATTTATTTTAATTGAAGAGGTTCATGAATATTTAAGTTATATTTATTTTAAGTTATTCTTTAACTTAAGAGAATTTTCCATTCAACATTTTGTTACCATTAAAATGACATTTAGACTAAAAGATGGCCTTTAGCACATTTCTTATGGAGGGTGTCAGTCTTGCATCAAATAGTGAATTCCACTGTATGCAGAATGTTGCATGCATGTCTGCACAGTGTTATATTTTCACAGCTCACTTTCAGTAAATATCCTACATTAAATATTGGACTACAGGAGAGTTGCGCAAGCCTGCAAAGGTATAGTTATGTAAAGCTTTGAATGGGTCGATTGGGTTCTGGAGGTGTGTGGTTACAGGTAATTGCACAGGGTTGGTGTGGCCTGTGGTGGTGGGGCCCAATGTGATATCTTTTCATGGGGCCCAAAATCCCTGACTGAGACTGGCTGCCTGTCGAGGACAAGTGTCAGGAAGAACTAGCCACAGCACCTGATCAAGCATCTCTTGATTCTGCCTCTCTCCTCATCCTTTCTCTCCTCTCCCTCCAGACGAAATTCTGCATCGAGTGACGTCTGATTGCCCAACAATCTGCCCACTCATCCCCTCCTGCATCTCATTACAGCATGTAAAGCTACTGTTATTGTCACGTTGTCGTTATCTGCTAATAAAGTTTGCTAGCCGTATCATACTGGGCACATAATATGTGAGATACACAGATGAACTAAAAACATGCAGAACAAAAGAGATCAGCAGTGGCTGGGCTTTGCAGTCTCCCTCTTCAAGTCCCTCTTCTGAGGTTCTGCCTGTTGAGAACAAGTGACAGGCAGAACCTCCCAACCACACAGCACCCAGCTCTTTATTACACACACCTGAATGATGTATTTCATTCTGATTGCCATGCGAGTGTCCCCCCCCCCAAAAAAAAATAAAATCTGTGAAAATAAATGAATGAGACAACTGTACCAAAAACTAATCAAAGTTTATGTATCTTACATATTGCCGGGTTGGTTTTCACAGCTGTTTCACGAGGTGTTCATTATTGTAAGGTTTCCTTTGATGGTATTTATTTGTTCCACATTATTCATTGTTGTATCCTAGAACCTACAATAGAGACATATATATTCAACCACAAGGGTGCACTAATGAGCTACGCAAGATCTATTTGTTTCTATCATAATAGAGGACTAGTGAAATGATATTATTTCAGTGTAGATAAGGGAAGTTCAGGTTAAAATGAAAACATGACAGCCAGACAAGCCAGTGTATGAATTAAATGGATTTCCATATGAATGGAGTGGAAATTAGCTCACTTCCTGGTCTGTAGGGTAAGTAACTTTAATGTGTCAAGCAGATTACACGTTTCCTTTGCCATTTATGAAACGTAGCAACGTTTAAGACATGGATTTCATGTTGAAATGTTAACAAGGTACCAAAGAAATAGTTTGAATTAATGTTTTCATTTTATTAGCTAAACAAAACTTGTTTAAACAGCAAAATTGTAGCGGAAATCAGCCTTGTTTGCATAACGATGATGAAAAGAATGTCATTTAGGCTGTAATGATCTCCAGAATTCTAATCATTAGGTCATCACACCGTTGATATAGCAACGGACGCTAATAGTTTATCCAATCCCATTGTGACGTAGAGGGGGACACTGTTTGGCGCGACAGGCCCTTGTTTCCATAGAGACCATATATAACCAGTAAGGTAGGCTACATACAGTAAGGCTGCATATTTAAGCAATAAGGCCAGAGGGGACGTGGCATATGGCCAATATACCAAAGACTGATCTTAGGCACGACCGAGGTGCCTTATTGCTTTTATAAACTGGTTACCAACGTAATTAGAGCAGTCATACCCGTGGTAAACGATCTGATATACCACGGCTTTCAGCCAATCAGCACTCAAACCACCCAGTTGATGTAGTACATTATCTCTCCCCAGCGCCACCCTGTGGCCAGACATACACGCTACAGCCTGGAGCTCCCAGTAGGGTGTTGTCATGGTTACCGGTTAGTCTGAATACCAGAATGGATTCTGCTCTGTTCTATTCTGGGTTAGAGATTAAACCAAGACGACACAGAGACATCGTGACTGGATTAAATTCTATTTATTAACATTGAGAGAGAGAGCGAGAGGGAGGGAGGGAGCGGAAGAGAGGGAGGGAGAGAGGGAGGGAGAGAGTGAGAGTGGAAGAGAGGGAGAGCGCTGCTGTTATGAATCTCTGATTTGGTAGTATTGGAAAACAATGTGAATATCAGGTCAATAAAACGTTGGACATTGAGAGAGGGTGTCAGTCAGGCAGTGGGGCTGGCTACTCTGGGGTCCTCTTTACTCCGTTTGTGTATCATATAGGCTGCTGCTGACAACGCTAGGACACCATAGGTAGCCAGGACAAACTAGAGAGAGAGAAAAAGAGAGAAAGAGAGAGGTTATGTCAACAGTATAATACTCTTCTAGAGCTATGGCAGCAGCAGCTAGTGTGTGTGTGTGTGTGTGAGTGTGAGTGTGTGTGTGTATATATCTTACGTTGCGTCGGCCCTGTAGTGTGTAGCTGTTGAAATGTCTCCTCCAGCCAGTCAGGTTAACAGTAGCTGGAGCCTCCATACCAAACAACTGTCTCTGTTACACACACACACAGATAGATAGACACACAGACAGACACAGAGACAGACAGGTGAGGACAATCTGAATGGACACATCTTGATGACATCACAGTGATTAGGTATGAGGGGATTCCATTAATCTGACCCAGGCTCCAGGGTAGGTGTCTCATTGAGGGGATTCCATTAATCTGACCCAGGCTCCAGGGTAGGTGTCTCATTGAGGGGATTCCATTAATCTGACCCAGGCTCCAGGGTAGGTGTCTCATTGAGGGGATTCCATTAATCTGACCCAGTCTCCAGGGTAGGTGTCTCATTGAGGGGATTCCATTAATCTGACCCAGTCTCCAGGGTAGGTGTCTCATTGAGGGGATTCCATTAATCTGACCCAGTCTCCAGGGTAGGTGTCTCATTGAGGGGATTCCATTAATCTGACCCAGTCTCCAGGGTAGGTGTCTCATTGAGGGGATTCCATTAATCTGACCCAGTCTCCAGGGTAGGTGTCTCATTGAGGGGATTCCATTAATCTGACCCAGGCTCCAGGGTAGGTGTCTCATTGAGGGGATTCCATTAATCTGACCCAGGCTCCAGGGTAGGTGTCTCATTGAGGGGATTCCATTAATCTGACCCAGTCTCCAGGGTAGGTCTCTCATTGAGGGGATTCCATTAATCTGACCCAGTCTCCAGGGTATGTCTCTCATTGAGGGGATTCCATTAATCTGACCCAGTCTCCAGGGTAGGTATCTCATTGAGGGGATTCCATTAATCTGACCCAGGCTCCAGGGTAGGTGTCTCATTGAGGGGATTCCATTAATCTGACCCAGGCTCCAGGGTAGGTGTCTCATTGAGGGGATTCCATTAATCTGACCCAGGTTCCAGGGTAGGTGTCTCATTGAGGGGATTCCATTAATCTGACCCAGTCTCCAGGGTAGGTGTCTCATTGAGGGGATTCCATTAATCTGACCCAGGCTCCAGGGTAGGTATCTCATTGAGGGGATTCCATTAATCTGACCCAGTCTCCAGGGTAGGTGTCTCATTGAGGGGATTCCATTAATCTGACCCAGGCTCCAGGGTAGGTGTCTCATTGAGGGGATTCCATTAATCTGACCCAGGCTCCAGGGTAGGTGTCTCATTGAGGGGATTCCATTAATCTGACCCAGGTTCCAGGGTAGGTGTCTCATTGAGGGGATTCCATTAATCTGACCCAGGTTCCAGGGTAGGTGTCTCATTGAGGGGATTCCATTAATCTGACCCGGTCTCCAGGGTAGGTGTCTCATTGAGGGGATTCCATTAATCTGACCCAGGCTCCAGGGTAGGTGTCTCATTGAGGGGATTCCATTAATCTGACCCAGGCTCCAGGGTAGGTGTCTCATTGAGGGGATTCCATTAATCTGACCCAGTCGACGGCAGAGGTGTGGTATTGGTTAAGGGTCGATAGCAGAGGTGTGGTATTGGTTAAGGGTCGATAGCAGAGGTGTGGTATTGGTTAAGGGTCGATAGCAGAGGTGTGGTATTGGTTAAGGGTCGACGGCAGAGGTGTGGTATTGGTTAAGGGTCGATAGCAGAGGTGTGGTATTGGTTAAGGGTCGATAGCAGAGGTGTGGTATTGGTTAAGGGTCGACGGCAGAGGTGTGGTATTGGTTAAGGGTCGATAGCAGAGGTGTGGTATTGGTTAAGGGTCGATAGCAGAGGTGTGGTATTGGTTAAGGGTCGATAGCAGAGGTGTGGTATTGGTTAAGGGTCGATAGCAGAGGTGTGGTATTGGTTAAGGGTCGATAGCAGAGGTGTGGTATTGGTTAAGGGTCGATGGCAGAGGTGTGGTATTGGTTAAGGGTCGATAGCAGAGGTGTGGTATTGGTTAAGGGTCGATAGCAGAGGTGTGGTATTGGTTAAGGGTCGACGGCGGAGGTGTGGTATTGGTTAAGGGTCGATAGCAGAGGTGTGGTATTGGTTAAGGGTCGATAGCAGAGGTGTGGTATTGGTTAAGGGTCGACGGCAGAGGTGTGGTATTGGTTAAGGGTCGATAGCAGAGGTGTGGTATTGGTTAAGGGTCGACGGCGGAGGTGTGGTATTGGTTAAATACATTGAACTAAAGTGTAAACACCAACATATAAAGTGCTGGTCCCATGTTTCATGAACTGAAATAAGAACATCTCAGACATTTTCCACACGCACAAAAAGCTTTATTTTATCACAAATGTGTTTATATCCCTGTTAGTGAGCATTTATCCTGTGCCCAGATAATCCATCCACCTGACAGGTGTGGCAAATCAAGAAGCTGATTAAACAGCATGATCATCACACCAGTGCATCTGGTGCAGTTGACATTAAAAAGGCCACTAAAAAGTGCAGTTTTGTCACACAACAGATGTCTCAAGTTGAAGGAGTGTGCAGTAATGTCAACCAGAGCTGTTGATGTTCCTTATTCTACCATAAACCGCCTCCTATGTCGTTACAGATAACTTAGCAGTATATTCAGTATATTTAGTCGTCTTATGGCTTGGATGTAGAAGCTGGGGGGGGGGGGGGGGTCACTCGGTTTACCGACCTTCACCTCGGTGATCAGATGACCGAAGCTCGTGAGCGGGATCCGAGTCTTTACCGGGGAAGTTGGCATGGCTGAGGAAACGGTTCACAACAAGATAACATTATTGGCTGAAGGTTAAGTTCCTGTCACGTTCACTAGCCTGCTACAACACATGCAAATAACCAACCGGCGTTTCAAACCAGACAACAGTTAGAATATCATGCCACAATACACTCACCGTAACAGCTCGGTAAGGACACACCACTATACTTCCTTACACATTGTTTTGATATGTAACCTTTCTTCCGGTTTCATTTGATGGACAGTGTATGTACCCAGTCAGGCATTAACATTCAAAATCCCATCCAATGACAGTTACACAAGCGGCAATGTCGGATCCCAGCGCGTCGTCTCCTGAACAGCCAGCAGGTGGCGCCAGAAACACGCAGTTGAACAGAAAGCCGACAGTAGACATTTCATTCTGAAGGCCTTTAATGGCGTGGGACACATGTTTACATTCCCAAAGCAAGTTAAATAAACAGACATTAACAGTAAATATTACACACACAAAAGTTTCAAAAGAGCATAAAGACGTTTAAAATGAAGAATTTCATTCCAAAACGCAATATATCAATTTTTCAGAAATGTTGGTAAATTAACTTGTATTGTTTAAAGACATTATGAAGTAGATTAGATAGTGGGGAAAAAACACACCAATTATGGCATGGGGTTGTTCAATGATAGATTTTAAACAAATACATGTCTTATCACTTGATGGATTCACTACAGAGGGACAAATAATGTTGTTTTATAAAAAAAACCCTCAGAGAAATAACATGTTTTATACTGTCAAATGAGACAAATAACTCATGTTTTATAAAGAACTGTGCAAATAATACATTTGTGACATCTATATATACAGTTGAAGTCGGATGTTTACATACATCTTAGACAAATACATTTAACCCCCCCCCCCCCCTCAGTCTCTACACTGTCAAAGCAGACAATGTACAGACAGCCACAGACAGACAATAGACCTCAATATGAGGTCTAAACGGTTAGTGTCACAAAACTACCGATAATTTACTAAAGTTACCGGAATCTTCAGTCATTTTGGTAAATAACAGGTAATCTATGGTAACTTGGTAACTTTGGAAATGTATACTTTAAAAAATATATATGAATATTACAGTATTTATGTTTTATATCTGAATGCATATTGTCCATGAGTTTCTATTGGATAGATAGACCATATGGTATAAGACTAAAATAGCCAAATGAAAGGGGAAAAACCTCTAATCAACAATGCCATTATTTCCAATGACCTCTGCAACTCTTGACAACTACAGACTATTGTTGTTGTCCTCCTGAGGAAACCTGTGATGCAATGCTGTTGTAATGGAGAGGTGAACAATCACCACATTCCAGAGGGTAGTGTGTGTGTGTGTGTGTTGTCCCTAGAGACACACTGACTACATTCATGTACACACTACCTCAATTGGGCCGACCAACCAATTGGCTAACCGGACTATCTGCATTGTGTCCCGCCACCCACCAACCCCTCTTTTACGCTACTGCTACTCTCTGTTCATCATATATGCATAGTCACTTTAACCATATCTACATGTACATACTACCTCAATCAGCCTGACTAACCGGTGTCTGTATGTAGCCTCGCTACTGTACACACATTTACATTTTAGTCATTTAGCAGACGCTCTTATCCAGAGCAACTTACAGTAGTGAGTGCATACATTTCATAAAAAAATAATTTTGTATTTTTATTTCTTATTTTTTTCTGTATATAGCCTGTCTTTTTACTGTTGTTTTTATTTCTTTACCTACCTATTGTTCACCTAATACCTTTTTTGCACTATTGGTTAGAGCCTGTAAGTAAACATTTCACTGTAAGGTCTACTACACCTGTTGTATTCAGCATTTCACTGTAAGGTCTACACCTGTTGTATTCAGCATTTCACTGTGAGGTCTACTACACCTGTTGTAGTCAGCATTTCACTGTAAGGTCTACTACACCTGTTGTATTCAGCATTTCACTGTAAGGTCTACTACACCTGTTGTATTCAGCATTTCACTGTGAGGTCTACTACACCTGTTGTATTCAGCATTTCACTGTGAGGTCTACACCTGTTGTATTCAGCATTTCACTGTGAGGTCTACTACACCTGTTGTATTCAGCATTTCACTGTGAGGTCTACTACACCTGTTGTATTCAGCATTTCACTGTGAGGTCTACACCTGTTGTATTCAGCATTTCACTGTAAGGTCTACACCTGTTGTATTCAGCATTTCACTGTAAGGTCTACTACACCTGTTGTATTCAGCATTTCACTGTGAGGTCTACTACACCTGTTGTATTCAGCATTTCACTGTGAGGTCTACACCTGTTGTATTCAGCATTTCACTGTGAGGTCTACTACACCTGTTGTATTCAGCATTTCACTGTAAGGTCTACTACACCTGTTGTATTCAGCATTTCACTGTAAGGTCTACTACACCTGTTGTATTCAGCATTTCACTGTGAGGTCTACACCTGTTGTATTCAGCATTTCACTGTGAGGTCTACTACACCTGTTGTATTCAGCATTTCACTGTAAGGTCTACTACACCTGTTGTATTCAGCATTTCACTGTGAGGTCTACTACACCTGTTGTATTCAGCATTTCACTGTAAGGTCTACTACACCTGTTGTATTCGGCGCATGTGACAAACTTTGATTTGATATGATCCAAGGACATGTTTTCCTAGTGGTTTATCTCCTTGATGGTTCAGATCTGGAGAGAGGCTGGGCTGACCCTAGATCTTTACCTACCAGGATCCACATCACTCCCTTAGAGCTCTGTGGCTTCACCCTCCTATTCTACCAGGATCCACATCACTCCCTTAGAGCTCTGTGGCTTCACCCTCCTATTCTACCAGGATCCACATCACTCCCTTAGAGCTCTGTGGCTTTACCCCCCTATTCTACCAGGATCCACATCACTCCCTTAGAGCTCTGTGGCTTCACCCTCCTATTCTACCAGGATCCACATCACTCCCTTAGAGCTCTGTGGCTTCACCCTCCTATTCTACCAGGATCCACATCACTCCCTTAGAGCTCTGTGGCTTCACCCTCCTATTCTACCAGGATCCACATCACTCCCTTAGAGCTCTGTGGCTTCACCCTCCTATTCTACCAGGATCCACATCACTCCCTTAGAGCTCTGTGGCTTCACCCTCCTATTCTACCGGGATCCACATCACTCCCTTAGAGCTCTGTGGCTTCACCCCCCTATTCTACCAGGATCCACATCACTCCCTTAGAGCTCTGTGGCTTCACCCTCCTATTCTACCAGGATCCACATCACTCCCTTAGAGCTCTGTGGCTTCACCCCCCTATTCTACCAGGATCCACATCACTCCCTTAGAGCTCTGTGGCTTCACCCTCCTATTCTACCAGGATCCACATCACTCCCTTAGAGCTCTGTGGCTTCACCCTCCTATTCTACCAGGATCCACATCACTCCCTTAGAGCTCTGTGGCTTTACCCCCCTATTCTACCAGGATCCACATCACTCCCTTAGAGCTCTGTGGCTTTACCCCCCTATTCTACCAGGATCCACATCACTCCCTTAGAGCTCTGTGGCTTTACCCTCCTATTCTACCGGGATCCACATCACTCCCTTAGAGCTCTGTGGCTTTACCCCCCTATTCTACCAGGATCCACATCACTCCCTTAGAGCTCTGTGGCTTCACCCTCCTATTCTACCAGGATCCACATCACTCCCTTAGAGCTCTGTGGCTTCACCCTCCTATTCTACCAGGATCCACATCACTCCCTTAGAGCTCTGTGGCTTCACCCCCCTATTCTACCAGGATCCACATCACTCCCTTAGAGCTCTGTGGCTTTACCCCCCTATTCTACCAGGATCCACATCACTCCCTTAGAGCTCTGTGGCTTCACCCCCCTATTCTACCAGGATCCACATCACTCCCTTAGAGCTCTGTGGCTTTACCCCCCTATTCTACCAGGATCCACATCACTCCCTTAGAGCTCTGTGGCTTTACCCTCCTATTCTACCAGGATCCACATCACTCCCTTAGAGCTCTGTGGCTTAACCCCCCTATTCTACCAGGATCCACATCACTCCCTTAGAGCTCTGTGGCTTCACCCTCCTATTCCACAGTTCTATATTCTGGTGTTCTATCTATTCTACAGTTCTATATTCTGGTGTTCTATCTATTCTACAGTTCTATATTCTGGTGTTCTATCTATTCTACAGTTCTATATTCTGGTGTTCTATCTATTCTACAGTTCTATATTCTGGTGTTCTATCTATTCCACAGTTCTATATTCTGGTGTTCTATCTATTCTACAGTTTTATATTCTGGTGTTCTATCTATTCTACAGTTCTATATTCTGGTGTTCTATCTATTCTACAGTTCTATTCCATCATCCTCTACATTCTAGAGTTCCACCCATGTCCTTCTCTCTCTCACTGGCTGAGTGGCTGGTCAGGTGATCTTCAACAAGTGTTTACTTGTTTATCTCCCTGGGGATGTTTTAGACCTCTACATTCACAAACATTCAACAACACAGCCCTTCTCTCTGTCAGTATCTCTGTCTCTCTCGTGACCTAGGCTAAACCCATACCTACTGTTCACCCAAATGTTTGCGACAAAAACAGTCCCTCTGTCTCTTCCTACACACTCACACCGTGCAATTCCGAGTAGATAAGGGGGAGGGCCTTCGTTGCCCCCTATCTCACGGTTTCAGCGCAACACTCTTCCTGCAAACAACATACACACTGCATGAGGCGCTCCGCTCACACACCAGCAGCACGTCGCCACAGCTGTAGCAGCGCTGCTGTCTCCGAGCGAACAGGGAAGCAGGGCCCACGGGGAGTCGGGGACCCGGCAGTGTGAGGCTTGGCAGGAGTCCGGACATTCACACCGAGCGAACACCGGGGGGAAACCGACACCGAGAGAGGAAGAAGGGAGGGAGGCACCTGCTGAAAAGGCACACAACTCTCTCTTTCCTCCTCATTTCAGAACACTTCCGCGTTAAAATGGCTGACCGCGAGCAGGGCAGCAGCGACGGAGAGAGCTCGAGCACCGGGGGATCCGAGCGGCGGGAGAGCGGGGCCGCGAGGGGCTTCGCGCGCCAAGGAGCTCTGCGCCAGAAGAACGTGCACGAGGTCAAGGACCACAAGTTCATCGCGCGCTTCTTCAAGCAGCCCACGTTCTGCAGCCACTGCACGGACTTCATCTGGTTAGTGTGCGTGCGTGGGGGGTGTGTGTGCGGCGCGCAGGGTACAGGTGATTCACTTGCTGCTGAATGACTTTAGCCAGACAGCGAGAGAGAGAGAGACGGCATGAATCACAAACAAGATATTTAACCCACAGCCTCCAAAACCCCGAATGGAACGTGGTTCTATAACCATGAATCCGTCAGTGTAGTGTCCTGTGTGTGGTCGGACCCATCAGACAGATAGGCAGTCTATCGACCGTTCTACCGCTTCACACACTGACTACAGGTTGTGTGTGTGTCGGTGTGTCGGTGTGACACCATTCAGGGATGTTATGATGATCTGTTTTATCTTCAGCTCATTAAGTACAAACTTAATGGGGGGCAGGTAGACTGGTGGTTAGAAGGGGGGGCAGGTAGACTGGTGGTTAGAAGGGGGGGCAGGTAGACTGGTGGTTAGAAGGGGGGGCAGGTAGACTGGTGGTTAGAAGGGGGGGGCAGGTAGACTGGTGGTTAGAAGGGGGGGGCAGGTAGACTGGTGGGTAGAAGGGGGGGGCAGGTAGACTGGTGGTTAGAAGGGGGGGGCAGGTAGACTGGTGGTTAGAAGGGGGGCAGGTAGACTGGTGGTTAGAAGGGGGGGCAGGTAGACTGGTGGTTAGAAGGGGGGCAGGTAGACTGGTGGTTAGAAGGGGGGGCAGGTAGACTGGTGGTTAGAAGGGGGGCAGGTAGACTGGTGGTTAGAAGGGGGGGGGGCAGGTAGACTGGTGGTTAGAAGGGTGGGGGGGGTAGACTGGTGGTTAGAAGGGGGGCAGGTAGACTGGTGGTTAGAAGGGGGGGCAGGTAGACTGGTGGTTAGAAGGGGGGGGCAGGAAGACTGGTGGTTAGAAGGGGGGGCAGGTAGACTGGTGGTTAGAAGGGGGGGCAGGTAGACTGGTGGTTAGAAGGGGGGCAGGTAGACTGGTGGTTAGAAGGGGGGGGCAGGTAGACTGGTGGTTAGAAGGGGGGGGCAGGTAGACTGGTGGTTAGAAGGGGGGGGCAGGTAGACTGGTGGTTAGAAGGGGGGGGGGCAGGTAGACTGGTGGTTAGAAGGGGGGGCAGGTAGACTGGTGGTTAGAAGGGGGGGCAGGTAGACTGGTGGTTAGAAGGGGGGGGCAGGTAGACTGGTGGTTAGAAGGGGGGGGCAGGTAGACTGGTGGTTAGAAGGGGGGGGGGCAGGTAGACTGGTGGTTAGAAGGGGGGGGCAGGTAGTCTGGTGGTTAGAAGGGGGGGGGCAGGTAGACTGGTGGTTAGAAGGGGGGGGGCAGGTAGACTGGTGGTTAGAAGGGGGGGGGGCAGGTAGACTGGTGGTTAGAAGGGGGGGGGGCAGGTAGACTGGTGGTTAGAAGGGGGGGGGGCAGGTAGACTGGTGGTTAGAAGGGGGGGGCAGGTAGACTGGTGGTTAGAAGGGGGAGGGGCAGGTAGACTGGTGGTTAGAAGGGGGGGGGCAGGTAGACTGGTGGTTAGAAGGGGGGGGGCAGGTAGACTGGTGGTTAGAAGGGGGGGGGGGGTAGACTGGTGGTTAGAAGGGGGGGCGGGTAGACTGGTGGTTAGAAGGGGGGGCAGGTAGACTGGTGGTTAGAAGGGGGGGCAGGTAGACTGGTGGTTAGAAGGGGGGCAGGTAGACTGGTGGTTAGAAGGGGGGCAGGTAGACTGGTGGTTAGAAGGGGGGGGGGGCAGGTAGACTGGTGGTTAGAAGGGGGGGGGGGGCAGGTAGACTGGTGGTTAGAAGGGGGGGGGCAGGTAGACTGGTGGTTAGAAGGGGGGGGCAGGTAGACTGGTGGTTAGAAGGCGGGGGCAGGTAGACTGGTGGTTAGAAGGGGGGCAGGTAGACTGGTGGTTAGAAGGGGGGCAGGTAGACTGGTGGTTAGAAGGGGGGCAGGTAGACTGGTGGTTAGAAGGGGGGCAGGTAGACTGGTGGTTAGAAGGGGGGGCAGGTAGACTGGTGGTTAGAAGGGGGGGCAGGTAGACTGGTGGTTAGAAGGGGGGGCAGGTAGACTGGTGGTTAGAAGGGGGGGCAGGTAGACTGGTGGTTAGAAGGGGGGGCAGGTAGACTGGTGGTTAGAAGGGGGGGCAGGTAGACTGGTGGTTAGAGCGTTGGACTAGTAACTGAAAGGTTGCTGGATCAAATCCCTGAGCTGACAAGGTACAAATCTGTCGTTCTGCCCCTGAACAAGGCAGTTAACCCACTGTTCCTAGGCCGTCATTGTAAAATAAGAATTTGTTCTTAACTGATTTGCCTAGTTAAATAAAGGTCACAAACATAGTTAACTGTTTTATCTGTTGTTTTATCTGTAATGTGGATGCTTTGGTGTGTTTGGACCCCAGGAAGAGTAGCTAATGAGGATCCCTAATAAATACAACCACAATTCCAACGTTAGAAAGAGGTGTGTTGTAGTGAGGACATTCCATCATCAGAGTCCATACTAAACCTCATGTTTCATTTCTCTTCACAGGGGTTTCGGGAAGCAAGGTTTCCAGTGTCAAGGTAGGACTTATCTACAGGCCTATTGGCCTACTGTAGCAGCCTAGTCTATATAATGTAGTAGGTTACTGTAGCAGCCTAGTCTATATATTGTAGTAGGTTACTGTAGCAGTCTATATATTGTAGTAGGTTACTATAGCAGCCTAGTCTATATATTGTAGTAGGTTACTATAGCAGCCTAGTCTATATATTGTAGTAGGTTACTGTAGCAGCCTAGTCTATATATTGTAGTAGGTTACTGTAGCAGCCTAGTCTATATATTGTAGTAGGATACTATAGCAGCCTAGTCTATATATTGTAGTAGGTTACTATAGCAGCCTAGTCTATATATTGTAGTAGGTTACTGTAGCAGTCTAGTCTATATATTGTAGTAGGTTACTATAGCAGCCTAGTCTATATATTGTAGTAGGTTACTATAGCAGCCTAGTCTATATATTGTAGTAGGTTACTGTAGCAGCCTAGTCTATATATTGTAGTAGGTTACTATAGCAGCCTAGTCTATATATGGTAGTAGGTTACTATAGCAGCCTAGTCTATATATTGTAGTAGGTTACTGTAGCAGCCTAGTCTATATATTGTAGTAGGTTACTGTAGCAGCCTAGTCTATATATTGTAGTAGGTTACTATAGCAACCTAGTCTATATATTGTAGTAGGTTACTATAGCAGCCTAGTCTATATATTGTAGTAGGTTACTGTAGCAGCCTAGTCTATATATTGTAGTAGGTTACTGTAGCAGCCTAGTCTATATATTGTAGTAGGTTACTATAGCAGCCTAGTCTATATATTGTAGTAGGATACTATAGCAGCCTAGTCTATATATTGTAGTAGGTTACTATAGCAACCTAGTCTATATATTGTAGTAGGTTACTATAGCAGCCTAGTCTATATATTGTAGTAGGTTACTATAGCAGCCTAGTCTATATATTGTAGTAGGTTACTGTAGCAGCCTAGTCTATATATTGTAGTAGGTTACTGTAGCAGCCTAGTCTATATATTGTAGTAGGTTACTATAGCAGCCTAGTCTATATATTGTAGTAGGTTACTATAGCAGCCTAGTCTATATATTGTAGTAGGTTACTGTAGCAGCCTAGTCTATATATTGTAGTAGGTTACTATAGCAACCTAGTCTATATATTGTAGTAGGTTACTGTAGCAGCCTATTCTATATATTGTAGTAGGTTACTATAGCAGCCTAGTCTATATATTGTAGTAGGTTACTGTAGCAGCCTAGTCTATATATTGTAGTAGGTTACTATAGCAGCCTAGTCTATATATTGTAGTAGGTTACTATAGCAGCCTAGTCTATATATTGTAGTAGGTTACTGTAGCAACCTAGTCTATATATTGTAGTAGGTTACTGTAGCAGCCTAGTCTATATATTGTAGTAGGTTACTGTAGCAGCCTAGTCTATATATTGTAGTAGGTTACTGTAGCAGCCTAGTCTATATATTGTAGTAGGTTACTGTAGCAGCCTAGTCTATATATTGTAGTAGGTTACTATAGCAGTCTATATATTGTAGTAGGTTACTGTAGCAGCCTAGTCTATATATTGTAGTAGGTTACTGTAGCAACCTAGTCTATATATTGTAGTAGGTTACTGTAGCAGCCTAGTCTATATATTGTAGTAGGTTACTGTAGCAGCCTAGTCTATATATTGTAGTAGGTTACTATAGCAGCCTAGTCTATATATTGTAGTAGGTTACTATAGCAGCCTAGTCTATATATTGTAGTAGGTTACTGTAGCAGCCTAGTCTATATATTGTAGTAGGTTACTATAGCAGCCTAGTCTATATATTGTAGTAGGTTACTATAGCAGCCTAGTCTATATATTGTAGTAGGTTACTATAGCAGCCTAGTCTATATATTGTAGTAGGTTACTGTAGCAGCCTATTCTATATATTGTAGTAGGTTACTATAGCAGCCTAGTCTATATATTGTAGTAGGTTACTGTAGCAGCCTAGTCTATATATTGTAGTAGGTTACTGTAGCAGCCTAGTCTATATATTGTAGTAGGTTACTGTAGCAGCCTAGTCTATATATTTTAGTAGGTTACTGTAGCAGCCTAGTCTATATATTGTAGTAGGTTACTATAGCAGCCTAGTTTATATATTGTAGTAGGTTACTATAGCAGCCTAGTCTATATATTGTAGTAGGTTACTATAGCAGCCTAGTCTATATATTGTAGTAGGTTACTATAGCAGCCTAGTCTATATATTGTAGTAGGTTACTATAGCAGCCTAGTCTATATATTGTAGTAGGTTACTATAGCAGTCTAGTCTATATATTGTAGTAGGTTACTATAGCAGCCTAGTCTATATATTGTAGTAGGATACTATAGCAGCCTAGTCTATATATTGTAGTAGGTTACTATAGCAACCTAGTCTATATATTGTAGTAGGTTACTATAGCAGCCTAGTCTATATATTGTAGTAGGTTACTATAGCAGCCTAGTCTATATATTGTAGTAGGTTACTGTAGCAGCCTAGTCTATATATTGTAGTAGGATACTATAGCAGCCTAGTCTATATATTGTAGTAGGTTACTATAGCAGCCTAGTCTATATATTGTAGTAGGTTACTATAGCAGCCTAGTCTATATATTGTAGTAGGTTACTATAGCAGTCTATATATTGTAGTAGGTTACTGTAGCAGTCTAGTCTATATATTGTAGTAGGTTACTATAGCAGCCTAGTCTATATATTGCAGTAGGTTACTATAGCAGCCTAGTCTATATATTGTAGTAGGTTACTATAGCAGCCTAGTCTATATATTGTAGTAGGTTACTATAGCAGCCTAGTCTATATATTGTAGTAGGTTACTGTAGCAGCCTAGTCTATATATTGTAGTAGGTTACTGTAGCAGCCTAGTCTATATATTGTAGTAGGTTACTGTAGCAGCCTAGTCTATATATTGTAGTAGGTTACTATAGCAGCCTAGTCTATATATTGTAGTAGGTTACTGTAGCAGCCTAGTCTATATATTGTAGTAGGTTACTGTAGCAGCCTAGTCTATATATTGTAGTAGGTTACTATAGCAGCCTAGTCTATATATTGTAGTAGGTTACTGTAGCAGCCTAGTCTATATATTGTAGTAGGTTACTATAGCAGCCTAGTCTATATATTGTAGTAGGTTACTATAGCAGCCTAGTCTATATATGGTAGTAGGTTACTATAGCAGCCTAGTCTATATATTGTAGTAGGTTACTATAGCAGCCTAGTCTATATATTGTAGTAGGTTACTATAGCAACCTAGTCTATATATTGTAGTAGGTTACTAAGCAGTCTATATATTGTAGTAGGTTACTAAGCAGTCTATATATTGTAGTAGGTTACTATAGCAGCCTAGTCTATATATTGTAGTAGGTTACTGTAGCAGCCTAGTCTATATATTGTAGTAGGTTACTATAGCAGCCTAGTCTATATATTGTAGTAGGTTACTATAGCAGCCTAGTCTATATATTGTAGTCGGTTACTATAGCAGCCTAGTCTATATATTGTAGTCGGTTACTATAGCAGCCTAGTCTATAAATTGTAGTAGGTTACTGTAGCAGCCTAGTCTATATATTGTAGTAGGTTACTGTAGCAGCCTAGTCTATATATTGTAGTTGGTTACTATAGCAGCCTAGTCTATATATTGTAGTAGGTTACTATAGCAGCCTAGTCTATATATTGTAGTAGGTTACTGTAGCAGCCTAGTCTATATATTGTAGTAGGTTACTATAGCAACCTAGTCTATATATTGTAGTAGGTTACTGTAGCAGCCTAGTCTATATATTGTAGTAGGTTACTGTAGCAGCCTAGTCTATATATTGTAGTAGGTTACTATAGCAGCCTAGTCTATATATTGTAGTAGGTTACTATAGCAACCTAGTCTATATATTGTAGTAGGTTACTATAGCAGCCTAGTCTATATATTGTGGTAGGTTACTATAGCAGCCTAGTCTATATATTGTAGTAGGTTACTATAGCAGCCTAGTCTATATATTGTAGTAGGTTACTGTAGCAGCCTAGTCTATATATTGTAGTAGGTTACTATAGCAGCCTAGTCTATATATTGTAGTAGGTTACTATAGCAACCTAGTCTATATATGGTAGTAGGTTACTATAGCAACCTAGTCTATATATTGTAGTAGGTTACTATAGCAACCAAGTCTATATATTGTAGTAGGTTACTAAGCAGTCTATATATTGTAGTAGGTTACTAAGCAGTCTATATATTGTAGTAGGTTACTATAGCAGCCTAGTCTATATATTGTAGTAGGTTACTATAGCAGCCTAGTCTATATATTGTAGTCGGTTACTATAGCAGCCTAGTCTATATATTGTAGTCGGTTACTATAGCAGCCTAGTCTATAAATTGTAGTAGGTTACTGTAGCAGCCTAGTCTATATATTGTAGTAGGTTACTGTAGCAGCCTAGTCTATATATTGTAGTTGGTTACTATAGCAGCCTAGTCTATATATTGTAGTAGGTTACTATAGCAGCCTAGTCTATATATTGTAGTAGGTTACTGTAGCAGCCTAGTCTATATATTGTAGTAGGTTACTATAGCAACCTAGTCTATATATTGTAGTAGGTTACTGTAGCAGCCTAGTCTATATATTGTAGTAGGTTACTGTAGCAGCCTAGTCTATATATTGTAGTAGGTTACTATAGCAGCCTAGTCTATATATTGTAGTAGGTTACTATAGCAACCTAGTCTATATATTGTAGTAGGTTACTATAGCAGCCTAGTCTATATATTGTGGTAGGTTACTATAGCAGCCTAGTCTATATATTGTAGTAGGTTACTATAGCAGCCTAGTCTATATATTGTGGTAACTTATTATATACCACGTCATTATAATACAGTAGCCAAATGTATTGACTATAAATATTTCCCACGTTGCTATGGTGATCTGTTGATGGTTAACGGTTAGACCCGATGTCTGCTCTTGTCTTCTGGTCCGTCTCAGTTGGTGACAGGGGGTTCCGTTGCCACCGGGAGGAGTAGGTTACAGGGGGAGGAACGAGGGCAGCGGGTGGGTGTCCAGCTGGGATGTCGCGCCGCGCTGTGATTGATCCCAGTCATTATTTATAGCAGGGATGGGTAACCGGGGGGCCTCATCATGATGGGTCTTTGATAGGGGTGGGGGCCGCTCATCATGATGGGTCTTTGATAGGGGTGGGGGCCGCTCGTCGTGGCGGTGGTGGGGGCCGCTCGTCGTGGCGGGGGTGGGGGCCGCTCGTCGTGGCGGGGGCCGCTCGTCGTGGCGGGGGTGGGGGCCGCTCGTCGTGGCGGTGGTGGGGGCCGCTCGTCGTAGCGGGGGTGGGGGCCGCTCGTGGGGGTGGGGGCCGCTCGTCGTGACGGGGGTGGGGGCCGCTCGTGGGGGTGGGGGTGGGGGCCGCTCGTTGTGGTG
>NW_021822406.1:697500-717500 GCF_901001165.1 Salmo trutta | reverse complement strand
ACAGTCTATAGAGAGAGGGTCTGGATGGTAGGTTACTGTAACAGTCTATAGAGAGAGGGTCTGAATGGTAGGTTACTGTAACAGTCTATAGAGAGAGGGTCTGAATGGTAGGTTACTGTAACAGTCTATAGAGAGAGGGTTTGACTGGTAGGTTACTGTAACAGTCTATAGAGAAGGTCTGACTGGTAGGTTACTGTAACAGTCTATAGAGAGAGGGGCTGAATGGTAGGTTACTGTAACAGTCTATAGAGAGAGGGTCTGAATGGTAGGTTACTGTAACAGTCTATAGAGAGAGAGGGTTTGACTGGTAGGTTACTGTAACAGTCTATAGAGAGAGGGTCTGAATGGTAGGTTACTGTAACAGTCTAGAGAGAGAGGGTCTGAATGGTAGGTTACTGTAACAGTCTATAGAGAGAGGGTCTGAATGGTAGGTTACTGTAACAGTCTATAGAGAGAGAGGGTCTGAATGGTAGGTTACTGTAACAGTCTATAGAGAGAGGGTCTGAATGGTAGGTTACTGTAACAGTCTATAGAGAGAGGGTCTGAATGGTGGGTTACTGTAACAGTCTATAGAGAGAGGGTCTGAATGGTAGGTTACTGTAACAGTCTATAGAGAGAGGGTTTGACTGGTAGGTTACTGTAACAGTCTATAGAGAGAGGGTTTGACTGGTAGGTTACTGTAACAGTCTAGAGAGAGAGGGTCTGAATGGTAGGTTACTGTAACAGTCTAGAGAGAGAGGGTCTGAATGGTAGGTTACTGTAACAGTCTATAGAGAGAGAGTCTGAATGGTAGGTTACTGTAACAGTCTATAGAGAGAGAGGGTCTGAATGGTAGGTTACTGTAACAGTCTATAGAGAGAGGGTCTGAATGGTAGGTTACTGTAACAGTCTATAGAGAGAGGGTCTGAATGGTGGGTTACTGTAACAGTCTATAGAGAGAGGGTCTGAATGGTAGGTTACTGTAACAGTCTATAGAGAGAGGGTCTGAATGGTAGGTTACTGTAACAGTCTATAGAGAGAGAGTCTGAATGGTAGGTTACTGTAACAGTCTATAGAGAGAGGGTCTGAATGGTAGGTTACTGTAACAGTCTATAGAGAGAGGGTCTGAATGGTAGGTTACTGTAACAGTCTATAGAGAGAGGGTCTGAATGGTAGGTTACTGTAACAGTCTATAGAGAGAGGGTCTGAATGGTGGGTTACTGTAACAGTCTATAGAGAGAGGGTCTGAATGGTAGGTTACTGTAACAGTCTATAGAGAGAGGGTCTGAATGGTAGGTTACTGTAACAGTCTATAGAGAGAGGGTCTGAATGGTAGGTTACTGTAACAGTCTATAGAGAGAGGGTCTGAATGGTGGGTTACTGTAACAGTCTATAGAGAGAGGGTCTGAATGGTAGGTTACTGTAACAGTCTATAGAGAGAGGGTCTGAATGGTAGGTTACTGTAACAGTCTATAGAGAGAGAGGATCTGAATGGTAGGTTACTGTAACAAACGGGCCTTGGTGGATGTGGCCTTTACAATACCTGTTCTACAGGAAGGTGGAGGCTTGCTCTGGAGTATACTTCCTCTCTTTGTCTCTCCCTCCCTCCCTCCGTCTCTCTCTGTCTCTCTCTCCCTGTCAGTCCCGCTCTCCCTCTCCCGCTGTCTCCCGTTCACCCCCCCCCTCCCCTCTCTCTTAGGAGTTATCGTAACAGGGAATCTCTTGGGAGCAAGCCATGACTGGCAGAGGGTCAGGTGTGTGTGTTTTAGTTATGCTCTGACTGTGTTGACTGTGTTGACTGTGTCCCAATTATATACTGCTCAAAAAAATAAAGGGAACACTTAAACAAAGCAATGTAACTCCAAGTCAATCACACTTCTGTGAAATCAAACTGTCCACTTAGGAAGCAACACTGATTGACAATAAATTTCACATGCTGTTGTGCAAATGGAATAGACAACAGGTGGAAATTATAGGCAATAAGCAAGACACCCCCAATAAAGGAGTGGTTCAGCAGGTGGTGACCACAGACCACTTCTCAGTTCCTATGCTTCCTGGCTGATGTTTTGGTCACTTTTGAATGCTGGCGGTGCTTTCACTCTAGTGGTAGCATGAGACGGAGTCTACAACCCACACAAGTGGCTCAGGTAGTGCAGCTCATCCAGGATGGCACATCAATGCGAGCTGTGGCAAGAAGGTTTGCTGTGTCTGTCAGCGTAGTGTCCAGAGCATGGAGGCGCTACCAGGAGACAGGCCAGTACATCAGGAGACGTGGAGGAGGCCGTAGGAGGGCAACAACCCAGCAACAGGACCGCTACCTCCGCCTTTGTGCAAGGAGGCGCAGGAGGAGCACTGCCAGAGCCCTGCAAAATGACCTCCAGCAGGCCACAAATGTGCATGTGTCTGCTCAAACGGTCAGAAATAGACTCCATGAGGGTGGTATGAGGGCCCGACGTCCACAGGTGGGGGTTGTGCTTACAGCCCAACACCGTGCAGGACGTTTGGCATTTGCCAGAGAACACCAAGATTGGCAAATTCGCCACTGGCGCCCTGTGCTCTTCACAGATGAAAGCAGGTTCACACTGAGCACGTGACAGACGTGACAGAGTCTGGAGACGCCGTGGAGAACGTTCTGCTGCCTGCAGCATCCTCCAGCATGACCGGTTTGGTGGTGGGTCAGTCATGGTGTGGGGTGGCATTTCTTTGGGGGGCCGCACAGCCCTCCATGTGCTCGCCAGAGGTAGCCTGACTGCCATTAGGTACCGAGATGAGATCCTCAGACCCCTTGTGAGACCATATGCTGGTGCGGTTGGCCCTGGGTTCCTCCTAATGCAAGACAATGCTAGACCTCATGTGGCTGGAGTGTGTCAGCAGTTCCTGCAAGAGGAAGGCATTGATGCTATGGACTGGCCCGCCCGTTCCCCAGACCTGAATCAAATTGAGCACATCTGGGACATCATGTCTCGCTCCATCCACCAACGCCACGTTGCACCACTGACTGTCCAGGAGTTGGCGGATGCTTTAGTCCAGGTCTGGGAGGAGATCCCTCAGGAGACCATCCGCCACCTCATCAGGAGCATGCCCAGGCGTTGTAGGGAGGTCATACAGGCACATGGAGGCCACACACACTACTGAGCCTCATTTTGACTTGTTTTAAGGACATTACATCAAAGTTGGATCAGCCTGTAGTGTGGTTTTCCACTTTAATTTTGAGTGTGACTCCAAATCCAGACCTCCATGGGTTGATAAATTGGATTTCCATTGATTATTTTTGTGTGATTTTGTTGTCAGCACATTCAACTATGTAAAGAAAAAAGTATTTAATAAGATTATTTCTTTCATTCAGATCTAGGATGTGTTGTTTTAGTGTTCCCTTTATTTTTTTGAGCAGTGTACATTCATTCCCTCCCTCTCTGTCTCTCTCTCTGTCTCTCCCTCCCTCTCTGTCTCTCCCTCTCTGTCTCTCCCTCTCTGTCTCTCCCTCTCTGTCTCTCCCTCTCTGTCTCTCCCTCTCTGTCTCTCCCTCTCTCCCTTTCTGTCTCTCTGTCTCTCCCTCTCTGTCTCTCCCTCTCTCCCTTTCTGTCTCTTCCTTTCTGTCTCTCCCTCTCTGTCTCTGTCTCTCCCTTTCTGTCTCTCCGTCTCTCCCTCTCTGTCTCTCCCTCTCTGTCTCTCCCTCTCTGTCTCTCCCTCTCTGTCTCTCCCTCTCTGTCTCTCCCTCTCTGCCTCTCCCTCTCTGCCTCTCCCTCTCTGCCTCTCTGTCTCTCCCTTTCTGTCTCTCCCTCTCTGTCTCTGTCTCTCCCTTTCTGTCTCTCCCTTTCTGTCTCTCCCTTTCTGTCTCTCCCTTTCTGTCTCTCTGTCTCTCCCTTTCTGTCTCTCCGTCTCTCCCTCTCTGTCTCTCCGTCTCTCCCTCTCTCTCTCCCTTTCTGTCTCTCTGTCTCTCCCTTTCTGTCTCTCTGTCTCTGTCTCTCTGTCTCTCTGTCTCTCTCTCTGTCTCTCCCTCTCTGCCTCTCTGTCTCTCCCTCTCTGTCTCTCCCTTTCTGTCTCTCCCTTTCTGTCTCTCCCTTTCTGTCTCTCTGTCTGTCTCTGTCTCTCCCTCTCTGTCTCTCTCTCTCCCTCTGTCTCTCCTCCTCTCTCTCCTCCTGCTCTTCTGAACCATAGGACACCTGTAGTAATGGGAGAGTGGTCTCCATGGTAACATGATGTCTATGGGACGCAGTATTATGGGATGGTGTGTGTCATGCTGTGTTTTTGTGGGACCTGTCACCGTTATCACAGTGGTGGGATGTTTTGGTCTGTGTTGAGGTGGAGAGAGAGTGTCGATGGTGCGTGTGTCTGCGGTGAGGGTTTGCATTCTGTACAGGAAGTGCCCCTCATCACTGCTTGCCGAAGAGCAGAGAGCGAGAGAGAGAAGAACACATTAACAATAAACAGTGCATTCAGAAAGTATTCAGACCCCTTGACTTTTTCCAAATGTTGTTATGTTGGTTATACAAATGATTGATCAGATAGTATATTGGATATAAAAATGATTGATCAGATATTATATTGGATATAAAAATGATTGATCAGATATTATATTGGATATAAAAATGATTGATCAGATATTATATTGGATATAAAAATGATTCATCAGATATTATATTGGATATAAAAATGATTGGTCAGATATTATATTGGATATAAAAATGATTGATCAGATATTATATTGGTTATACAAATGATTGATCAGATATTATATTGGATATACAAATGATTGATCAGATATTATATTGGATATACAAATGATTGATCAGATATTATATTGGATATACAAATGATTGATCAGATATTATATTGGATATAAAAATGATTGATCAGATATTATATTGGATATAAAAATGATTGATCAGATATTATATTGGATATAAAAATGATTGATCAGATATTATATTGGTTATACAAATGATTGATCAGATATTATATTGGTTATACAAATGATTGATCTGATATTATATTGGATATAAAAATGATTGATCAGATATTATATTGGATATACAAATGATTGATCAGATATTATATTGGTTATACAAATGATTGATCTGATATTATATTGGATATAAAAATGATTGATCAGATATTATATTGGATATACAAATGATTGATCAGATATTATATTGGATATAAAAATGATTGATCAGATATTATATTGGATATAAAAATGATTGATCAGATATTATATTGGTTATACAAATGATTGATCAGATATTATATTGGTTATACAAATGATTGATCAGATATTATATTGGATATACAAATGATTGATCAGATATTATATTGGATATAAAAATGATTGATCAGATATTATATTGGATATAAAAATGATTGATCAGATATTATATTGGATATAAAAATGATTGATCAGATATTATATTGGATATACAAATGATTGATCAGATATTATATTGGATATAAAAATGATTGATCAGATATTATATTGGTTATACAAATGATTGATCAGATATTATATTGGATATACAAATGATTGATCAGATATTATATTGGATATACAAATGATTGATCAGATATTATATTGGATATACAAATGATTGATCAGATATTATATTGGATATAAAAATGATTGATCAGATATTATATTGGATATAAAAATGATTGATCAGATATTATATTGGTTATACAAATGATTGATCAGATATTATATTGGATATACAAATGATTGATCAGATATTATATTGGATATAAAATGATTGATCAGATATTATATTGGATATACAAATGATTGATCAGATATTATATTGGATATAAAAATGATTGATCAGATATTATATTGGTTATACAAATGATTGATCAGATATTATATTGGTTATACAAATGATTGATCAGATATTATATTGATCAGATATTATATTGGATATAAAAATGATTGATCAGATATTATATTGGATATACAAATGATTGATCAGATATTATATTGGATATACAAATGATTGATCAGATATTATATTGGTTATACAAATGATTGATCAGATATTATATTGGATATAAAAATGATTGATCAGATATTATATTGGTTATACAAATGATTGATCAGATATTATATTGGATATAAAAATGATTGATCAGATATTATATTGGATATACAAATGATTGATCAGATATTATATTGGATATAAAAATGATTGATCAGATATTATATTGGTTATACAAATGATTGATCAGATATTATATTGGATATAAAAATGATTGATCAGATATTATATTGGTTATACAAATGATTGATCAGATATTATATTGGTTATTGGCGACTACTAAGTATTTGTTAAACTTCCCGCTTTGGGCTGGATGTGTGAATGTGTAGATCCTACATGCAGAATCTACTGTCTTCTCTCAGTGTGTCACCAGATCTTTAGTTTGAAAGCAACAGTTTATTTAAGCTATACTGCATCATATTTCTCTCTCCCCCCCCCCCCCCCCGCAGCCCCCTAGCGATTCAAGTTTTAGCCAATGAACTTCAGCCCCTCGCCATTTGAGTGACAGCTAACAAGATGCACGCACACACGCACACACACACACGAAAGAGAGATGGAGAGCGAGTGGGAATAGAGAGATCGAGAGAGAGAGAGACATATCTGCACATACCGTGCCTTCAGAATGGATTCATACCTCTTGACTTATTACACATTCTGTTGTGTTAGTTTGAATTCAAACTTTCACCCTTCTACACCCCCATAATGAAAAAGTGAAAACATGTTTTCACAGCCCTGAGTGAATACATGTTAGAATCACCTTTGGTAGTGATTTAAAGCTGTGAGTCTTTCTAGGTCCGTCTCCAGGAGCTTTCCTTTTTACCCATCTACCATGGTAGCTAGGTCTATGGTAGCTAGGTCTATGGTAGCTAGGTCTATGGTAGCTAGGTCTATGGTAGCTAGTCTGGAAGGAGAGATCATATGTTAGTAGCTAGGTCTATGGTAGCTAGGTCTATGGTAGCTAGGTCTATGGTAGCTAGTCTGGAAGGAGAGATCATATGTTAGTAGCTAGGTCTATGGTAGCTAGTCTGGAAGGAGAGGTAATATGTTAGTAGCTAGGTCTATGGTAGCTAGGTCTATGGTAGCTAGTCTGGAAGGAGAGATCATATGTTAGTAGCTAGGTCTATGGTACCTAGGTCTATGGTAGCTAGTCTGGAAGGAGAGGTCATATGTTAGTAGCTAGGTCTATGGTAGCTAGGTCTATGGTAGCTAGTCTGGAAGGAGAGATCATATGTTAGTAGCTAGGTCTATGGTACCTAGGTCTATGGTAGCTAGTCTGGAAGGAGAGGTCATATGTTAGTAGCTAGGTCTATGGTAGCTAGGTCTATGGTAGCTAGATCTATGGTAGTTAGTCTGGAAGGAGAGGTAATATGTTAGTAGCTAGATCTATGGTAGCTAGTCTGGAAGGAGAGGTAATATGTTAGTAGCTAGGTCTATGGTAGCTAGGTCTATGGTAGCTAGTCTGGAAGGAGAGATCATATGTTAGTAGCTAGGTCTATGGTACCTAGGTCTATGGTAGCTAGTCTGGAAGGAGAGGTCATATGTTAGTAGCTAGGACTATGGTAGCTAGATCTATGGTAGTTAGTCTGGAAGGAGAGGTAATATGTTAGTAGCTAGATCTATGGTAGCTAGTCTGAAAGGAGAGGTCATATGTTAGTTGCTAGGACTATGGTAGCTAGTCTGGAAGGAGAGGTCATATGTTAGTTGCTAGGACTATGGTAGCTAGTCTGGAAGGAGAGGTCATATGTTAGTAGCTAGATCTATGGTAGCTAGTCTGGAATGAGAGGTCATATGTTAATAGCTAGATCTATGGTAGCTAGTCTGGAATGAGAGGTCATATGTTAGTAGCTAGGTCTATGGTAGCTAGGTCTATGGTAGCTAGTCTGGAAGGAGAGGTCATATGTTAGTAGCTAGATCTATGGTAGCTAGTCTGGAATGAGAGGTCATATGTTAGTAGCTAGATCTATGGTAGCTAGTCTGTAATGAAGCTAGTCTGTAATGAATGGATGTAATGAAGGCTCTTAATGTGACCTAGTAAAGAGGTGTGAATACTTAATGAAGGCTCTTAATGTGACCTAGTAAAGAGGTGTGAATACCTAATGAAGGCTCTTAATGTGACCTAGTAAAGAGGTGTGAATACTTAATGAAGGCTCTTAATGTGACCTAGTAAAGAGGTGTGAATACCTAATGAAGGCTCTGAATGTGACCTAGTAAAGAGGTGTGAATACCTAATGAAGGCTCTTAATGTGACCTAGTAAAGAGGTGTGAATACTTAATGAAGGCTCTTAATGTGACCTAGTAAAGAGGTGTGAATACCTAATGAAGGCTCTGAATGTGACCTAGTAAAGAGGTGTGAATACCTAATGAAGGCTCTGAATGTGACCTAGTAAAGAGGTGTGAATACCTAATGAAGGCTCTGAATGTGACCTAGTAAAGGTGTGAATACCTAATGAAGGCTCTTTATGTGACCTAGTAAAGAGGTGTGAATACCTAATGAAGGCTCTTAATATGACCTAGTAAAGAGGTGTGAATACCTAATGAAGGCTCTGAATGTGACCTAGTAAAGAGGTGTGAATACCTAATGAAGGCTCTTAATATGACCTAGTAAAGAGGTGTGAATACCTAATGAAGGCTCTTAATATGACCTAGTAAAGAGGTGTGAATACCTAATGAAGGCTCTGAATGTGACCTAGTAAAGAGGTGTGAATACCTAATGAAGGCTCTGGATGTAAAGAGGTGTGAATACCTAATGAAGGCTCTTAATGTGACCTAGTAAAGAGGTGTGAATACCTAATGAAGGCTCTTAATGTGACCTAGTAAAGAGGTGTGAATACCTAATGAAGGCTCTGGATGTGACCTAGTAAAGAGGTGTGAATACCTAATGAAGGCTCTGAATGTGACCTAGTAAAGAGGTGTGAATACCTAATGAAGGCTCTTAATGTGACCTAGTAAAGAGGTGTGAATACCTAATGAAGGCTCTTAATGTGACCTAGTAAAGAGGTGTGAATACCTAATGAAGGCTCTTAATGTGACCTAGTAAAGAGGTGTGAATACCTAATGAAGGATCTGAATGTGATGTAGTAAAGAGGTGTGAATACCTAATGAAGGCTCTGAATGTGACCTAGTAAAGAGGTGTGAATACTTAATGAAGGCTCTGGATGTAAAGAGGTGTGAATACTTAATGAAGGCTCTGGATGTAAAGAGGTGTGAATACTTAATGAAGGCTCTGAATGTGCTGTAGTAAAGAGGTGTGAATACTTAATGAAGGCTCTGGATGTTTAAGACGTGGGAATACTTAATGCAGGCTCTGGATGTAAAGAGATGTGAATACCTAATGAAGGCTCTGGATGTAAAGAGGTGTGAATACCTAATGAAGGCTCTGAATGTGACGTAGTAAAGACGTGTGAATACTTGATGAAGGCTCTGGATGTGAAGAGGGAAAGAGGTGTGAATACTTAATGAAGGCTCTGGATGTAAAGAGATGTGAATACCTAATGAAGGTTCTGGATGTAAAGAGGTGTGAATACCTAATGAAGGCTCTGAATGTGACGTAGTAAAGGGGTGTGAATACCTAATGAACGCTCTGAATGTGACATAGTAAAGAGGTGTAAATACTTAATGAAGGCTCTGAATGTGACATAGTAAAGAGGTGTGAATACTTAATGAAGGCTCTGGATGTAAAGAGGTGTGAATACTTAATGAAGGCTCTGGATATAAAGAGGTGTGAATACTTAATGAAGGCTCTGGATGTAAAGAGGTGTGAATACTTAATGAAGGCTCTGGATATAAAGAGGTGTGAATACTTAATGAAGGCTCTGGATGTAAAGAGGTGTGAATACTTAATGAAGGCTCTGGATGTAAAGAGGCTCTGGATGTGAAGTAGTAAAGAGGTGTGAATACTTAATGAAGGCTCTGGATGTGAAGAGGTGTGAATACTTAATGAAGGCTCTGAATGTGCTGTAGTAAAGAGGTGTGAATACTTAATGAAGGCTCTGGATGTTTAAGACGTGGGAATACTTAATGCAGGCTCTGGATGTAAAGAGATGTGAATACCTAATGAAGGCTCTGGATGTAAAGAGGTGTGAATACCTAATGAAGGCTCTGAATGTGACGTAGTAAAGAGGTGTGAATACCTACTGAAGGCTCTGAATGTGACATAGTAAAGAGGTGTGAATACTTAATGAAGGCTCTGGATGTGATGTAGTAAAGACGTGTGAATACTTAATGAAGGCTGTGAATGTGATGTAGTAAAGAGGTGTGAATACTTAATGAAGGCTCTGGATGTAAAGAGGTGTGAAAACCTAATGAAGACTCTGAATGTGACGTAGTAAAGAGGTGTGAATACATAATGAAGGCTCTGGATGTAAAGAGGTGTGAATACTTAATGAAGGCTCTGAATGTGACGTAGTAAAGCGGTGTGAATACTTAATGAAGGCTCTGGATGTGAAGAAGGTGTGAATACTTAATGAAGGCTCTGGATGTGAAGAGGTGTGAATACTTAATGAAGGCTCTGAATGTGCTGTAGTAAAGAGGTGTGAATACTTAATGAAGGCTCTGGATGTTTAAGACGTGGGAATACTTAATGAAGGCTCTGGATGTAAAGAGATGTGAATACCTAATGAAGGCTCTGGATGTAAAGAGGTGTGAATACCTAATGAAGGCTCTGAATGTGACGTAGTAAAGAGGTGTGAATACCTAATGAAGGCTCTGAATGTGACATAGTAAAGAGGTGTGAATACTTAATGAAGGCTCTGGATGTAAAGAGGTGTGAATACCTAATGAAGACTCTGAATGTGACGTAGTAAAGAGGTGTGAATACATAATGAAGGCTCTGGATGTAAAGAGGTGTGAATACTTGATGAAGGCTCTGGATGTAAAGTGGTGTGAATACTTAATGAAGGCTCTGGATGTGAAGTAGTAAAGAGGTGTGAATACTTAATGAAGGCTCTGGATGTAAAGAGGTGTGAATACCTAATGAAGGCTCTGAATGTGACGTAGTAAAGACGTGTGAATACTTGATGAAGGCTCTGGATGTGAAGAGGAAAGAGGTGTGCATACTTCATGAAGGCTCTGGATGTGAAGTAGTAAAGACGTGTGAATACCTAATGAAGGCTCTGGATGTAAAGAGGTGTGAATACCTAATGAAGGCTCTGGATGTGATGTAGTAAAGACGTGTGAATACTTAATGAAGGTTGTGAATGTGATGTAGTAAAGAGGTGTGAATACTTAATGAAAGCTCTGGATGTAAAGAGGTGTGAATACCTAATGAAGACTCTGAATGTGACGTAGTAAAGAGGTGTGAATACATAATGAAGGCTCTGGATGTAAAGAGGTGTGAATACTTGATGAAGGCTCTGGATGTAAAGAGGTGTGAATACCTAATGAAGGCTCTGAATGTGACGTAGTAAAGACGTGTGAATACTTGATGAAGGCTCTGGATGTGACGTAGTAAAGAGGTGTAAATACTTAATGAAGGCTCTGAATGTGACATAGTAAAGAGGTGTGAATACTTAATGAAGGCTCTGGATGTAAAGAGATGTGAATACCTAATGAAGGCTCTGGATGTAAAGAGGTGTGAATACCTAATGAAGGCTCTGAATGTGACATAGTAAAGAGGTGTAAATACTTAATGAAGGCTCTGAATGTGACATAGTAAAGAGGTGTGAATACTTAATGAAGGCTCTGGATGTAAAGAGGTGTGAATACTTAATGAAGGCTCTGGATATAAAGAGGTGTGAATACTTAATGAAGGCTCTGGATGTAAAGAGGTGTGAATACCTAATGAAGGCTCTGGATGTGAAGTAGTAAAGAGGTGTGAATACTTAATGAAGGCTCTGGATGTGAAGAGGGAAAGAGGTGTGAATACTTAATGAAGGCTCTCAATGTGACGTAGTAAAGAGCAGTGAATACCTAATGAAGGCACTGTATGTGACGTAGTATGCAATTTTCAGGGACCACTTTTGACTTACGAGTGGTAATTTCAGAACTACTGGCAAAAAATATATATATACAAAATTACCAGAGAATCTCTTTAAAATTATTTGATCAGAAATTGGCTTTTGGCTATTAAGGAGATTGATTATCTACTGGCTGTCTGTTAAAATGATTGATGTTGGCGTTTTGTGTGTGTGTGTGTGTGTGTGTGTGTGTGTGTGCATTCAATCTGATAGGCAGACGGTTTCTTTAGTTCAGGTTTGGGTCAGTGGGGAGTGAAATAGCATTCTGCTCATTGATTGGTCAGACAGTGTAAAGTCTAAGTCATCAATCAGCAGCTACTTGGGAGTTGCCTTCTCCTTCCAGACTAGCTACCATAGATCTAGCTACCATAGACCTAGCTACTAACATATGACCTCTCCTTCCAGACTAGCTACTAACATATGACCTCTCCTTCCAGACTAGCTACCATAGACCTAGCTACTATAGACCTAGCTACCATAGACCTAGCTACCATAGACCTAGCTACCATAGACCTAGCTACCATAGACCTAGCTACCATAGACCTAGCTACTAACATATGACCTCTCCTTTCAGACTAGCTACCATAGACCTAGCTACCATAGACCCAACTACTAACATATTACCTCACCTTCCAGACTAGCTACCATAGATCTAGCTACTAACATATGACCTCTCCTTCCAGACGAGCTACCATAGATCTAGCTACTAACATATGATCTCTCCTTTCAGACTAGCTACCATCTCTTTACATCCAGAGCCTTCATTAAGTATTCACACCTCTTTCCCTCTTCACATCCAGAGCCTTCATCAAGTATTCACACGTCTTTACTACGTCACATTCAGAGCCTTCATTAGGTATTCACACCTCTTTACATCCAGAGCCTTCATTAGGTATTCACATCTCTTTACATCCAGAGCCTGCATTAAGTATTCCCACGTCTTAAACATCCAGAGCCTTCATTAAGTATTCACACCTCTTTACTACAGCACATTCAGAGCCTTCATTAAGTATTCACACCTCTTCACATCCAGAGCCTTCATTAAGTATTCACACCTCTTTACTACTTCACATCCAGAGCCTTCATTAGGTATTCACACCTCTTTACATCCAGAGCCTTCATTAAGTATTCACACCTCTTTACATCCAGAGCCTTCATTAAGTATTCACACCTCTTTACTAGGTCACATTCAGAGCCTTCATTAGGTATTCACACCTCTTTACTACATCACATTCAGATCCTTCATTAGGTATTCACACCTCTTTACTAGGTCACATTAAGAGCCTTCATTAGGTATTCACACCTCTTTACTAGGTCACATTAAGAGCCTTCATTAGGTATTCACACCTCTTTACATCCAGAGCCTTCATTAGGTATTCACACCTCTTTACTAGGTCACATTCAGAGCCTTCATTAGGTATTCACACCTCTTTACTAGGTCATATTAAGAGCCTTCATTAGGTATTCACACCTCTTTACTAGGTCATATTAAGAGCCTTCATTAGGTATTCACACCTCTTTACTAGGTCACATTCAGAGCCTTCATTAGGTATTCACACCTCTTTACTAGGTCATATTAAGAGCCTTCATTAGGTATTCACACCTCTTTACTAGGTCACATAAAGAGCCTTCATTAGGTATTCACACCTTTACTAGGTCACATTCAGAGCCTTCATTAGGTATTCACACCTCTTTACTAGGTCACATTCAGAGCCTTCATTAGGTATTCACACCTCTTTACTAGGTCACATTCAGAGCCTTCATTAGGTATTCACACCTCTTTACTAGGTCACATTAAGAGCCTTCATTAAGTATTCACACCTCTTTACTAGGTCACATTAAGAGCCTTCATTAGGTATTCACACCTCTTTACTAGGTCACATTCAGAGCCTTCATTAGGTATTCACACCTCTTTACTAGGTCACATTAAGAGCCTTCATTAAGTATTCACACCTCTTTACTAGGTCACATTAAGAGCCTTCATTAAGTATTCACACCTCTTTACTAGGTCACATTAAGAGCCTTCATTAGGTATTCACACCTCTTTACTATGTCACATTCAGAGCCTTCATTAGGTATTCACACCTCTTTACTAGGTCACATTAAGAGCCTTCATTAAGTATTCACACCTCTTTACTATGTCACATTCAGAGCCTTCATTAGGTATTCACACCTCTTTACTAGGTCACATTCAGAGCCTTCATTAGGTATTCACACCTCTGGACTTTTTCCACATTTTGCTGCTGACCTACACACAATACCCCATAATGTCAAAGTGGAATTATGTTTTTAGACATTTCTTTTTACAAATAAATTAAAAGCTGAAATCTCTTTAGTCAATAGGTACTCAGCCCCTTTGTTATGACAAGTGTAAATAAGTTCAGGAGTAAAAATGTGCTCAACACGTCACATAATAAGTTGCATGGACACACTCTGTGTACAATAATAGTTTTTAACATGATTTTTAAATGACTGACTCATCTCTGTACCCAGGGAGGTTTCCCAACTCTTCACTTTGTTCAGGTTTGGGTCAGTGGGGAGTGAAATAGCATTCTGCTCATTGATTGGTCAGACAGTGTAAAGTCTAAGTCATCAATCAGCAGCTACTTGGGAGTTGCCTTCTCCTTCCAGACTAGCTACTATAGACCTAGCTACCATAGATCTAGCTACCATAGACCCAGCTACTAACATATTACCTCTCCTTCCAGGCTAGCTACCATAGACCTAGCTACCATAGACCTAGCTACTAACATATTACCTCTCCTTCCAGACTAGCTACCATAGATCTAGCTACCATTGATCTAGCTACTAGCTACTAACATATTACCTCTCCTTCCAGATGAGCTACCATAGACCTAGCTACCATAGATCTAGCTACCATAGACCTAGCTACCATAGATCTAGCTACCATAGACCCAGCTACTATAGACCTAGCTACCATAGACCTAGCTACCATAGACCTAGCTACCATAGACCTAGCTACCATAGACCTAGCTACTAACATATGACCTCTCCTTTCAGACTAGCTACCATAGATCTAGCTACCATAGACCCAGCTACTAACATATGACCTCTCCTTTCAGACTAGCTACTAACATATGACCTCTCCTTTCAGACTAGCTACCATAGACCTAGCTACCATAGACCTAGCTACTAACATATGACCTCTCCTTCCAGACTAGCAACCATAGATCTAGCTACCATTGATCTAGCTACTAGCTACTAACATATTACCTCTCCTTCCAGATTAGCTACCATAGATCTAGCTACCATAGACCTAGCTACCATAGATCTAGCTACTAACATATTACCTCTCCTTCCAGACTAGCTACCATAGATCTAGCTACTAACATATTACCTCTCCTTCCAGACTAGCTACCATAGACCTAGCTACCATAGACCTAGCTACCATAGACCTAGCTACCATAGACCTAGCTACTAACATATGACCTCTCCTTCCAGACTAGCTACTAACATATGACCTCTCCTTCCAGACTAGCTACCATAGACCTAGCTACCATAGACCTAGCTACCATAGACCCAGCTACTAACATATTACCTCTCCTTCCAGGCTAGCTACCATAGACCTAGCTACCATAGACCTAGCTACTAACATATTACCTCTCCTTTCAGATGAAATAAGTCTGGGCAAGATAAAGAGAATTATCTCTCTTCCTCCATCCTCCTCTCTGTCTCCTATAATTTGGGCCTGTTTTCAGGGGTTGCTCTAGTTCCTGTTTGGGGGGGGTTGACACTAACGCTATTTGAAAGCTGCAGTTGTCCGTCGGGGACAGCAAGCGGGGCTTGGTCTCTGCAATGGTTCTATTGGATGCTGCAGCTGTCCGTCAGGGACAGCAGGCGGGGCTTGGTCTCTGCAGTGGTTCTATTGTTTGCTGCAGCTGTCTGTCAGGGACAGTAGGCGGGGTTTGGTCTCTGCAGTGGTTCTTCCTCTTTAACCCCTCGTGGGTTGGCACTGTTCTGCCGGTTGCTCAGCAACAGTCCAGAGGACCCTTAAACCAGTCGCTAGGTATGTCTCTGTCTCACTACTTAGGAATGCTGTATCTGTGTGTGTGTGTGTGTGTGTGTGTGTGTGTGTCTGTGTGTGTGTGTCTGTGTGGTGAGTTAATCAGCAGTGATTTTTGTCAACCAAACCCCCAAAATGCTATTCTTCTTTCTCTCTCCCTCCCTCCCTCTCTCTTTCTGTCTTTCTGAAAGAGATGAAAATACAGACGATTCCTCCGCCCCCTCACACTGCCTCAATCCCAGCTGTGCCTCCCTCCCACACACACACACACACACACACACACATAGTAATGCACATACACTGCACCATAGGAGAGGGAGAGAAAGAGAAAGTTAACTATTTCTCTCCTCCAGGGGAAGCGCTCTCTCTTTCTCCCCTGTCTTTCTCTTCTCTCTCTTTCTCTCTTTCTCTCTCTCTCTTTCTCCCCCGTCTTTCTCTTCTCTCTCTTTCTCTCTCTTTCTCATCTCTCTCTTTCTCCCCCATTTTTCTCTCCGTCTCTTTCTCTCTCTCTCTCCGTCTCTCTCTCAGGAGAATCACTGCATCGCTTGTCATTACTGTCACAGTGTCAGTGTCATTCCTGACAGTGACACACAGAAGGGGTGTGTGGGTAATGTGTATATACAGTGCATTCAGAAAATATTCAGACTGACTTTTTCCACATTTTGTTACGTTACAGCCTTACTCTAAAATTAATTAAATAAAAACATTTCCTCATCAATCTACACACAATACCCCATAATGACATCACAATACCCCATAATGACATCACAATACCCCATAATGACATCACAATACCCCATAATGACATCACAATACCCCATAATGACATCACAATACCCCATAATGACAAAGCGAAAACAGTTTTTTTTTTATGTTTGCAAATGTATTCAAAATTAAAAACAGAAATACCTTATTTACATAAGCACTCAGACCCTTTGCTATGAGACTATATATTGAGTTCAGATGCATCCTGTTTCCATTGATCATCCTTGAGATGTTTCTACAACTTGATTGGAGTCCACCTGTGGTAAATGCAATTGATTGGACATGATTTGGAAAGGCACACACCTGTCTATATAAGGTCCACAGTTGACAGTGCATGTCAGAGCAAAGACGAAGCCATGATTTTGAGGGAATTGTCCGTAGAGCTCCAAGTCACGATTGTGTCGATGCACAGATCAGGAGAAGGGTACCAAAACATTTCTGCAGCATTGAAGGACCCCAAGAACACAGTGGCCTCCATCATTCTTAAATAAAAGAAGTTTGGAACCACCAAGACTCTTCCTAGAGCTGGCCGCCCGGCCAAACTGAGCAATCGGGGGAGAAGGGCCTTGGTCAGGGTGGTGACCAAGAACCCTATGGTCACTCTGACAGAGCTCTAGAGTTCCTCTGTAGAGATGGAAGAACCTTCCAGAAGGACAACCATCTCTGTAGCACTCCAATAATCAGGCCTTTATGGTAGTGGCCAGACGGAAGCCACTCCTCAGTAAAAAACACATGACAGCCCTCTTGGAGTTTGACAAAAGGCACCTAAAGGACTCTGACCATGAGAAACAAGATTCTCTGGTCTGATGAAACCAATATTGAATACTTTGGCCTGAATGCCAAGCATCACAGCTGAAGGAAACTTGGTACCATCCCTACGGTGAAGCATGGTGGTGGCGGTATTATGCTGTGAGGATATTTTTCAGCAGAAGGGACTGGGAGACTAGTCAGGATCAAGGGAAAGATGAAAAAGAGCAAAGTACAGAGAGATCCTTGATGAAAACTTGCTCCAGAGCTCTCAGGACCTCAGACTGGGGTGAAGGTTCACCTTCCAACAGGACAACAACCCTAAGCACACAGCCAAGACAACGCAGGAGTGGCTTTGGGACAAGTCTCTAAATGTCCTTGAGTGGCCCAGCAAGAGCCCGGACTTGAACCCGATCGAACATCTCTGGAGAGACCTGAAAATAGCTGTGCAGCGATGCTCCCTATCCAACCTGACAGAGCTTGAGAGGCTCTGCAGAGAAGAATGGGAGAAAGTCTCCAAATACAGGTGTGCCAAGCTTGTAGCATCATAGCCAAGAAGACTCAATGCTGTAATCGCTGCCAAAGATGCTTCAACAAAGTACTAAGGTCTGAATACTTATGAATACACATTTTCTAGAAACCTGTTTTTGTTTTGCATTATGGGGTATTATGTGTAGATTGATGAGGTGGGAAAAAAACAGATTTTATTCCACTGTAGAATAAGGCTGTAAAGTAACAAAATGTGGAAAAGGGCAATGTATATACAGTAGAATGTTCATTATAGAGACCTATAGATGAGACTGTATATACAGTAGAATGTTCATTATATAGGACTATAGAAGACTGTATACACAGTAGAATGTTCATTATAGAGACCTATAGAAGAGACTGTATATACAGTAGGTTGTTCATTATAGAGACCTATAGAAGAGACTGTATATACAGTAGGTTGTTCATTATAGAGACCTATAGAAGAGACTGTATACACAGTAGAATGTTCATTATATAGGACTATAGAAGACACTGTATACACAGTAGAATGTTCATTATATAGGACTATAGAAGAGACTGTATACACAGTAGAATGTTCATTATATAGGACTATAGAAGAGACTGTATACACAGTAGGATGTTCATTATATAGGACTATAGAAGAGACTGTATATACAGTAGGTTGTTCATTATAGAGACCTATAGAAGAGACTGTATATACAGTAGGTTGTTCATTATAGAGACCTATAGAAGACACTGTGTAAACGCTAGAAGGAAAAGCCTGGGATGTAATGCAGGATGAATAGAGAATCCAGGAAGAAGGTTAAACCAGGTCCATGTTAGAGGAGGAGGAGGAGGAGGACTGAACGTCAGTTTAGTGCAGTAGAGTAACATTATGTTGATCTACAGGATGACACACACACGCACCCTGCAGGCCCTGTTGGGCTCTCTCCGTGCCGCAAGGAACCCTGGGTAGGCCCCACCAGTTGCCAGGAGCTTCCTGCATAGTTAATGAGTCTGAATAATAAATAATGTCAACCTGTCTGACCTCACACACACACACACACACACACACACACACACACCTCTGTGATACCTTGTTGTGATGTGCAGCTGTGTCTAGGTGATGTGCAGCTGTGTCTAGGTGATGTGTCTAGGTGATGTGCAGCTGTGTCTAGGTGATGTGCAGCTGTGTCTAGGTGATGTCCAGCTGTGTCTAGGTGATGTCCAGCTGTGTCTAGGTGATGTGTAGCTGTGTATAGGTGATGTGCAGCTGTGTCTAGGTGATGTGTAGATGTGTCTAGGTGATGTGTCTAGGTGATATGCAGCTGTGTCTAGGTGATGTGTCTAGGTGATGTGTCTAGGTGATGTGCAGCTGTGTCTAGGTGATGTGTCTAGGTGATGTGTAGATGTGTCTAGGTGATGTGTCTAGGTGATGTGTAGCTGTGTCTAGGTGATGTGTCTAGGTGATGTGTAGCTGTGTCTAGGTGATGTGTAGCTGTGTCTAGGTGATGTGTAGCTGTGTCTAGGTGATGTGTCTAGGTGATGTGTAGCTGTGTCTAGGTGATGTGTCTAGGTGATGTGTAGCTGTGTCTAGGTGATGTGTAGCTGTGTCTAGGTGATGTGTAGCTGTGTCTAGGTGATGTGTAGCTGTGTCTAGGTGATGTGTCTAGGTGATGTGTAGCTGTGTCTAGGTGATGTGCAGCTGTGTCTAGGTGATGTGTAGATGTGTCTAGGTGATGTGTAGCTGTGTCTAGGTGATGTCTAGGTGATGTGTAGCTGTGTCTAGGTGATGTGTAGCTGTGTCTAGGTGATGTGTCTAGGTGATGTGTAGCTGTGTCTAGGTGATGTGTAGCTGTGTCTAGGTGATGTGTAGCTGTGTCTAGGTGATGTGTAGCTGTGTCTAGGTGATGTGTAGCTGTTTCTAGGTGATGTGTCTAGGTGATGTGTCTAGGTGATGTGCAGCTGTGTCTAGGTGATGTGTCTAGGTGATGTGTAGCTGTGTCTAGGTGA
>NW_021822406.1:690000-692500 GCF_901001165.1 Salmo trutta | reverse complement strand
AAAAGTCTCTCTATGGTCAGGGCGTGACAGAAAGAAATAAAAGCTGAAATAAATCATTCTCTCTACTATTATTCTGACATTTCACATTAAAATAAAGTGGTGATCCAGGACGTACTGGGCTGTGGAGGCGCACTTGAGGTCTGGAGCGTAGAGCTGGCACAACGTGTCCTGGACAGATGACAACCTTCGCACGGCAATTGCTGGGAGCTGGCACAGGACGTACCGGGCTGTGGAGGCGCACTGGAGACACGGTGCATAGAACCGGCACACATTGTACCGGAACGATAACACGCTCCTCAGAGCGAGTGCTGGGAGCTGGCACAGGACGTGCAGGGTTGGGGAGGCGTACTGGAGACCTGGTGCGTGGGGCCGGCACAGTCTTCACCAGACGGCTAGCACACTCCTCAGGACGAGTACGGAGAGCTGACTCAGGTGGCATTAAACTGAGGACACGCTCCTTAGGGCGAATGTCGTGCCTCATGCACCAGCACAACAGCTCTCTCATAACTCTCTCCTCCAATTTCCCCATCAACTCCTTAACTGTCTCTAATTCACTTCCTTCACTCCCCTCCAAGTTCACCTTCCTCTCACAGACTGGCTCTGGTTCACACCTCGGCTCCGCTGAACACCCCGTGTGCCCCCCCCCCCCCCCCATTTTTTTGGGGAGGCTGCCTCTCAGGCTTCCTTCGTGGCCGCGAACCCCGGTGTCGTCGTTGTTGTTGCTCCCTCGCTGCCTCCGCATGCTTCCATGGCAGGCTTCTGTCTCCTGCCATGAATTCGTCCCACGTCCAGGATGTCCTCCACTCCTGGCTTTGCTCCCAGGCCCAGGATCCCTGCTCCTCCTGGGCATGCTGCTTGGTCCGTGGGTGGTGGGATCTTCTGTAACGATCGTCGTTGTAATGATGGTCGGACCAAGATGCAGCGTGGGGTAGGTTAATCATATTTATTAATGATAACCAGCAACAAAACAAGAAAGAGAAACCAACAAAACGTACAGCCCTGTAGGGCTCTACAGCAACAATACAACAAAAACAAGATCCCACAAACAGGTGGGAAAAGGCTGCCTAAATATGATCCCAAATCAGAGACAACGATAGACAGCTGCCTCTGATTGGGAACCATACCAAGCCAACATAGAAATTCAAAAAACTAGAGTACCCACCCTAGTCACACCCTGACCTAACCAACATAGAAATACAACAACTAGAGTACCCCCCCTAGTCACACCCTGACCTAACCAACATAGAAATACAACAACTAGAGAACCCCCCTAGTCACACCCTGACCTAACCAACATAGAAATACAACAACTAGAGTACCCCCCCTAGTCACACCCCGACCTAACCAACATAGAAATACAACAACTAGAGTACCCCCCCCTAGTCACAACTTGACCTAACCAACATAGAAATACAACAACTAGAGTACCCCCCCTAGTCACACCCTGACCTAACCAACATAGAGAATAAAACGGCTCTCTATGGTCAGGGCGTGACAGAAAGAAATAAAAGCTGAAATAAATCATTCTCTCTACTATTATTCTGACATTTCACATTAAAATAAAGTGGTGATCCTAACTGACCAAAAACAGGGAATTTTTACTTGGATTAAATTTTAGGAATTGTAAAAAACTGAGTTTAAATGTATTTAGCTAAGGTGTATGTAAACTTCCGACTTCAACTCTGTTGTGAGTGACCCACACAAAGGGTATCTCTCTCTCTCTCCCTCATCTGTCTCTCCCTCTCTCATCTGTCTCTCTCTTCCTCTCTCATCTGTCTCTCTCTCTCATCTGTCTCTCTCTCTCTCCCTCTCATCTGTCTGTCTCTCTCCCTCTCTCTGTCTCCATGTATTCCTTTCTGTATTTTTCTTTTCCCTTCTCTCTGGTTTCTGCTTCTCCCTCCATATAATATTGTTCCCATTCGCATTATGAGTTCCAGGGGTAACAGTCACATGAGTTCCAAGGGTAACAGTCACATTATGAGTTCCAGGGGTAACAGTAACATTATGAGTTCCAGGGGAGTTATGTTGGATAACAGTCACATTATGAGTTCCAGGGATAACAGTCACATTATGAGCTCCAGGGGTAACAGTCACATTATGAGTTCCAGGGGTAACAGTCACATTATGAGTTCCAGGGGTAACAGTCACATTATGAGTTCCAGGGGTAACAGTCACATTATGAGTTCCAGGGGTAACAGTAACATTATGAGTTCCAGGGGTAACAGTCACATTATGAGTTCCAGGGGAGTTATGTTGGATAACAGTCACATTATGAGTTCCAGGGGAGTTATGTTGGATAACAGTCACATTATGAGTTCCAGGGGTAACAGTCACATTATGAGTTCCAGGGGAGTTATGTTGGATAACAGTCACATTATGAGTTCCAGGGATAACAGTCACATTATGAGTTCCAGGGATAACGGTCACATTATGAGCTCCAGGGATAACGGTCACATTATGAGCTCCAGGGATAACGGTCACATTATGAGCTCCAGGGATA
>NW_021822406.1:640000-685000 GCF_901001165.1 Salmo trutta | reverse complement strand
ACTACCGTACTGGCACCTACTACCTTACTGGCACCTACTACCGTACTGGCACCTACTACCTTACTGGCACCTACTACCGTACTGGCACCTACTACCGTACTGGCACCTACTACCTTACTGGCACCTACTACCGTACTGGCACCTACTACCTTACTGGCACCTACTACCGTACTGGCACCTACTACCTTACTGGCACCTACTACCGTACTGGCACCTACTACCGTACTGGCACCTACTACCGTACTGGCACCTACTACCGTACTGGCACCTACTACCGTACTGGCACCTACTACCTTACTGGCACCTACTACCTTACTGGCACCTACTACCGTACTGGCACCTACTACCTTACTGGCACCTACTACCTTACTGGCACCTACTACCTTACTGGCACCTACTACCTTACTGGCACCTACTACCGTACTGGCACCTACTACCGTACTGGCACCTACTACCTTACTGGCACCTACTACCGTACTGGCACCTACTACCTTACTGGCACCTACTACCATACTGGCACCTACTACCTTACTGGCACCTACTACCGTACTGGCACCTACTACCTTACTGGCACCTACTACCGTACTGGCACCTACTACCGTACTGGCACCTACTACCGTACTGGCACCTACTACCTTACTGGCACCTACTACCTTACTGGCACCTACTACCTTACTGGCACCTACTACCGTACTGGCACCTACTACCTTACTGGCACCTACTACCTTACTGGCACCTACTACCTTACTGGCACCTACTACCTTACTGGCACCTACTACCTTACTGGCACCTACTACCGTACTGGCACCTACTACCCTACTGGCACCTACTACCGTACTGGCACCTACTACCTTACTGGCACCTACTACCGTACTGGCACCTACTACCGTACTGGCACCTACTACCTTACTGGCACCTACTACCTTACTGGCACCTACTACCTTACTGGCACCTACTACCGTACTGGCACCTACTACCGTACTGGCACCTACTACCGTACTGGCACCTACTACCTTACTGGCACCTACTACCTTACTGGCACCTACTACCTTACTGGCACCTACTACCGTACTGGCACCTACTACCTTACTGGCACCTACTACCTCACTGGCACCTACTACCTCACTGGCACCTACTACCTCACTGGCACCTACTACCTCACTGGCACCTACTACCGTACTGGCACCTACTACCGTACTGGCACCTACTACCGTACTGGCACCTACTACCTTACTGGCACCTACTACCTTACTGGCACCTACTACCGTACTGGCACCTACTACCGTACTGGCACCTACTACCTTACTGGCACCTACTACCGTACTGGCACCTACTACCGTACTGGCACCTACTACCGTACTGGCACCTACTACCGTACTGGCACCTACTACCGTACTGGCACCTACTACCGTACTGGCACCTACTACCTTACTGGCACCTACTACCTTACTGGCACCTACTACCTTACTGGCACCTACTGCCTTACTGGCACCTACTACCGTACTGGCACCTACTACCTTACTGGCACCTACTACCTTACTGGCACCTACTACCTTACTGGCACCTACTACCGTACTGGCACCTACTACCTTACTGGTACCTACTACCGTACTGGCACCTACTACCGTACTGGCACCTTATACCTTACTGGCACCTACTACCTTACTGGCACCTACTACCTTACTGGCACCTACTACCGTACTGGCACCTACTACCGTACTGGCACCTACTACCGTACTGGCACCTACTACCTTACTGGCACCTACTACCGTACTGGCACCTACTACCGTACTGGCACCTACTACCGTACTGGCACCTACTACCGTACTGGCACCTACTACCTTACTGGCACCTACTACCGTACTGGCACCTACTACCGTACTGGCACCTACTACCGTACTGGCACCTACTACCTTACTGGCACCTACTACCGTACTGGCACCTACTACCGCACTGGCACCTACTACCGCACTGGCACCTACTACCGCACTGGCACCTACTACCGTACTGGCACCTACTACCTTACTGGCACCTACTACCTTACTGGCACCTACTACCTTACTGGCACCTACTACCGTACTGGCACCTACTACCTTACTGGCACCTACTACCTTACTGGCACCTACTACCGTACTGGCACCTACTACCGTACTGGCACCTACTACCTTACTGGCACCTACTACCTTACTGGCACCTACTACCGTACTGGCACCTACTACCTTACTGGCACCTACTACCGTACTGGCACCTACTACCTTACTGGCACCTACTACCGTACTGGCACCTACTACCGTACTGGCACCTACTACCTTACTGGCACCTACTACCGTACTGGCACCTACTACCTTACTGGCACCTACTACCTTACTGGCACCTACTACCGTACTGGCACCTACTACCGTACTGGCACCTACTACCTTACTGGCACCTACTACCGTATTGGCACCTACTACCGTACTGGCACCTACTACCGTACTGGCACCTACTACCGTACTGGCACCTACTACCTTACTGGCACCTACTACCTTACTGGCACCTACTACCGTACTGGCACCTACTACCTTACTGGCACCTACTACCTTACTGGCACCTACTACCGTACTGGCACCTACTACCTTACTGGCACCTACTACCATACTGGCACCTACTACCTTACTGGCACCTATTACCTTACTGGCACCTACTACCTTACTGGTACCTACTACCGTACTGGCACCTACTACCGTACTGGCACCTACTACCTTACTGGCACCTACTACCTTACTGGCACCTACTATCTTACTGGCATCTACTACCGTACTGGCACCTACTACCGTACTGGCACCTACTACCGTACTGGCACCTACTACCTTACTGGCACCTACTACCGTACTGGCACCTACTACCGTACTGGCACCTACTACCTTACTGGCACCTACTACCGTACTGGCACCTACTACCGTACTGGCACCTACTACCGTACTGGCACCTACTACCTTACTGGCACCTACTACCTTACTGGCACCTACTACCTTACTGGCACCTACTACCTTACTGGCACCTACTACCGTACTGGCACCTACTACCGTACTGGCACCTACTACCGTACTGGCACCTACTACCGTACTGGCACCTACTACCGTACTGGCACCTACTACCGTACTGGCACCTACTACCTTACTGGCACCTACTACCTTACTGGCACCTACTACCGTACTGGCACCTACTACCGTACTGGCACCTACTACCGTACTGGCACCTACTACCTTACTGGCACCTACTACCTTACTGGCACCTACTACCGTACTGGCACCTACTACCTTACTGGCACCTACTACCTTACTGGCACCTACTACCGTACTGGTACCTACTACCGTACTGGCACCTACTACCTTACTGGCACCTACAACCTTACTGGCACCTACTACCTTACTGGCACCTACTACCTTACTGGCACCTACTACCTTACTGGCACCTACTACCGTACTGGAACCTACTACCGTACTGGCACCTACTACCTTACTGGCACCTACTACCGTACTGGCACCTACTACCGTACTGGCACCTACTACCGTACTGTCACCTACTACCTTACTGGCACCTACTACCTTACTGGCACCTACTACCTTACTGGCACCTACTACCTTACTGGCACCTACTACCGTACTGGCACCTACTACCGTACTGGCACCTACTACCGTACTGGCACCTACTACCTTACTGGCACCTACTACCTTACTGGCACCTACTACCGTACTGGCACCTACTACCGTACTGGCACCTACTACCGTACTGGCACCTACTACCGTACTGGCACCTACTACCTTACTGGCACCTACTACCGTACTGGCACCTACTACCGTACTGGCACCTACTACCGTACTGGCACCTACTACCTTACTGGCACCTACTACCGTACTGGCACCTACTACCGTACTGGCACCTACTACCGTACTGGCACCTACTACCGTACTGGCACCTACTACCGTACTGGCACCTACTACCGTACTGGCACCTACTACCTTACTGGCACCTACTACCTTACTGGCACCTACTACCGTACTGGCACCTACTACCGTACTGGCACCTACTACCGTACTGGCACCTACTATCTTACTGGCACCTACTACCTTACTGGCACCTACTACCTTACTGGCACCTACTACCTTACTGGCACCTACTACCTTACTGGCACCTACTACCTTTACTGGCACCTACTACCGTACTGGCACCTACTACCGTACTGGCACCTACTACCGTACTGGCACCTACTACCGTACTGTCACCTACTACCTTACTGGCACCTACTACCTTACTGGCACCTACTACCGTACTGGCACCTACTACCTTACTGGCACCTACTACCGTACTGGCACCTACTACCTTACTGGCACCTACTACCTTACTGGCACCTACTACCTTACTGGCACCTACTACCGTACTGGCACCTACTACCTTACTGGCACCTACTACCGTACTGGCACCTACTACCGTACTGGCACCTACTACCGTACTGGCACCTACTACCTTACTGGCACCTACTACCGTACTGGCACCTACTACCGTACTGGCACCTACTACCGTACTGGCACCTACTACCATACCCCGTTCAAAGACACTTAAATAGGTTTCTATCTCATTCACCCTCTGAATGGCACACACACACACACACACACACACACACACACACACACACACACACACACACACACACACACACACACACACACACACACACACACTCCATGTCTTAATGTTTCCAGGCTTAAAGATCCTTCTGTAACCCGTCTCCCCCCTTCATCTACACTGATTTGAAGTGGATTTAACAGGTGACATCAATACGGGATCATAGCTTTCACCTGGTCAGTGTGTCATGGAAACAGCAGGTGTTCTTAATGTTTTGTCCACTCGGTGTCCAGCAGCTCTATGATCATACCCTGTAACACAGTGCCTCCTTGTGGACAGAAACAGGAACTTCAATACATTACATCAAACAATTAAACAAAATTGTGTTTAACTGGCCTCAGATGCTCCATTTAAGATCTGGGTAGATGCAACACAGTGCCCCCCCCACCTTAAACAGAGACTCTCAGTCAAAGCATGGGCCAAATGTCCACCTCCCATCCCATATTTGAAAAAATCTAAATGATCAGTGATGAAATTCTGCGTCCCGGAAACAAAGTTCCTGGTTAGTCGTTATGGCTACGGTCTGTCCATCAGAGATGGTATACTGTGTTAGACTCTACGGTCTGTCCATCAGAGATGATATACTGTGTTAGAGAGACTCTACGGTCTGTCCATCAGAGATGATATACTGTGTTAGAGAGACTCTACGGTCTGTCCATCAGAGACTGTATACTGTGTTAGAGAGACTCTACGGTCTGTCCATCAGAGATGATATACTGTGTTAGAGAGACTCTACGGTCTGTCCATCAGAGATGATATACTGTGTTGAGAGACTCTACGATCTGTCCATCAGAGATGATATACTGTGTTGAGAGACTCTACGATCTGTCCATCAGAGATTATATACTGTGTTAGACTCTACGGTCTGTCCATCAGAGATGATATACTGTGTTAGACTCTACGGTCTGTCCATCAGAGATGATATACTGTGTTGGAGAGACTCTACGGTCTGTCCATCAGAGATGATATACTGTGTTAGACTCTACGGTCTGTCCATCAGAGATGATATACTGTGTTAGAGAGATTCTACAGTCTGTCCATCAGAGATGATATACTGTGTTAGACTCTACGGTCTGTCCATCAGAGATGGTATACTGTGTTAGACTCTACGGTCTGTCCATCAGAGATGGTATACTGTGTTAGAGAGAGAGACTCTATGATCTGACCATCAGAGATGATATACTGTGTTGAGAGACTCTACGGTCTGTCCATCAGAGATGATATACTGTGTTGGAGAGAGACTCTATGGTCTGTCCATCAGAGATGGTATACTGTGTTAGAGAGAGAGACTCTACGATCTGTCCATCAGAGATGATATACTGTGTTGAGAGACTCTATGGTCTGTCCATCAGAGATGATATACTGTGTTAGAGAGAGACTCTACGGTCTGTCCATCAGAGATGATATACTGTGTTGGAGACTCTACGGTCTGTCCATCAGAGATGATATACTGTGTTGGAGAGAGACTCTACGGTCTGTCCATCAGAGATGATATACTGTGTTGGAGAGAGACTCTACGGTCTGTCCATCAGAGATGGTATACTGTGTTGGAGAGAGACTCTACGGTCTGTCCATCAGAGATGATATACTGTGTTGGAGAGAGACTCTACGGTCTGTCCATCAGAGATGGTATACTGTGTTAGAGAGACTCTACGGTCTGTCCATCAGAGATGGTATACTGTGTTAGAGAGACTCTACGGTCTGTCCATCAGAGATGGTATACTGTGTTAGACTCTATGGTCTGTCCATCAGAGATGGTATACTGTGTTGGAGAGAGACTCTACGGTCTGTCCATCAGAGATGGTATACTGTGTTGAGAGACTCTATGGTCTGTCCATCAGAGATGGTATACTGTGTTGAGAGACTCTACGGTCTGTCCATCAGAGATGGTATACTGTGTTGAGAGACTCTACGGTCTGTCCATCAGAGATGGTATACTGTGTTGAGAGGACTAGGCTTAATATCTGTTCTGAAATTCCTGTTTTCTCTTTAATGTTTTCAATGAAGAAAATGCATGATTGTAATTTGGTTTGATTTCTAAATTGAAATGGAATTGACGTGTGTGTGTGTGTGTGTGTGTGTGTGTGTGTGTGTGTGTGTGTGTGTGTGTGTGTTTCTCTCTCTCTCTCTCTCTAGATTGTATGATGAACATCCATAAGCGTTGTGTGTCTAACGTTCCCAGTCTGTGTGGAACAGACCACACTGAGAGGAGAGGACGCATCCAGATCACCGCAGATATCAAGGACAACAAACTCACCGTCTACAGTGAGTGTGTATACACACACACACACACACACAGGAAACACTCCCTGCACCGACTCATTAACCCCCGTGAGTGGTGGATTGACACACCAGTGCGTCAGTCTAAGTTCCATAACAAAAAGAGTCTCTGTTTAAACTAGAGATATCTGTTTGTTTGTTTCTCAATCCACAACATCTGCCAGCGTCTCTCTTCCACATCTGCAGTGAAAGGTGACAGTTAGAGCGATGTTTGTTTATCAGTCTATGAGACGAATATCGGTCTTCACACGAAAACGTCTGTAGCGTCCGAACAGTTTGACCTACTGAAATACTCTATGGGAAGGGGAGACTCACAGGACCGTGTTCTCCGTTTAGCTCTACGACCCCCACAGGACCGTGTTCTCCGTTTAGCTCTACTGCCCCCACAGGACCGTGTTCTCCGTTTAGCTCTACGGCCCCCACAGGACCGTGTTCTCTGTTTAGCTCTACGACCCCCACAGGACCGTGTTCTCTGTTTAGCTCTACGACCCCCACAGGACCGTGTTCTCTGTTTAGCTCTACGACCCCCACAGGACCGTGTTCTCTGTTTAGCTCTACGACCCCCACAGGACCGTGTTCTCTGTTTAGCTCTACGACCCCCACAGGACCGTGTTCTCCGTTTAACTCTACGGCCCCCACAGGACCGTGTTCTCCGTTTAGCTCTGCGACCCCCACAGGACCGTGTTCTCTGTTTAGCTCTACGACCCCCACAGGACCGTGTTCTCTATTTAGCTCTACGACCCCCACAGGACCGTGTTCTCTGTTTAGCTCTACGACCCCCACAGGACCGTGTTCTCTGTTTAGCTCTACTGCCCCCACAGGACCGTGTTCTCCGTTTAGCTCTGCGACCCCCACAGGACCGTGTTCTCTGTTTAGCTCTACTGCCCCCACAGGACCGTGTTCTCTGTTTAGCTCTACGACCCCCACAGGACCGTGTTCTCTGTTTAGCTCTACGACCCCCACAGGACCGTGTTCTCTGTTTAGCTCCGCGACCCCCACAGGACCGTGTTCTCTGTTTAGCTCCGCGACCCCCACAGGACCGTGTTCTCTGTTTAGCTCTACGACCCCCACAGGACCGTGTTCTCTGTTTAGCTCTACGACCCCCACAGGACCGTGTTCTCCGTTTAGCTCTGCGACCCCCACAGGACCGTGTTCTCCGTTTAGCTCTACGACCCCCACAGGTGTCAGGAGACTCATCTGAAGTCTGTACCGTCCATGTGCCAACGATTGTTTGGTAGCGTCCGAACCGTTTGGGCTACAAACTAATGGGAGGCCACTGTGGAAAGGGGAGACTTTCATGAACAGAATGGCCCCCCGAGAATCCCCCCCACACACACACACACACACACACACACACACACACACACACACACACACACACACACAAGTACGACCTCCACAAGTGTCACAGGACTCGTCTGAAGGTAACCAGTACCGTTTTTAAACGAATGTAAGTATAAAGGTAGTTTTGTGCCGACCCAGAAAAAGGGTTAAATATTTCTCCTAGATTTAGGACAGACACTTCAAAACCTTGTTTCTTATGATACATTTTTTTGACTGTCCTTTTTGCTATTTCTGAATGTGTTTCTATGGTCTATAGTCGTAAAGGCCTAAATCTATGATTTATCTATATATTTTCTGGGGGGGTGGTACCTAAAGGGGTCCTACAATTCAGCTAACTGATATATGGTACGACCATCTTAAACAATTCCATATGTCACCTCAGCACCCCTCCCTCCCCCAACGTCTTAGACCCTGAGGAATTAACAAGCAGGGTGGGGCTTTAAACTGGAGACCTGAGTCTTGTTCGGAGCTGTGTGTGTGTGTGTGTGTGTGTGTGTGTGTGTGTGTGTGTGTGTGTGTGTGTGTGTGTGTGTGTGTGTGTGTGTGTGTGTGTGTGTGTGTGTGTGTGTGTGTGTGTGTGTGTGTGTGTGTGTGTGTGTGTGTGTGTGTGTGTGTGAGTGATGGGGCGGAACTGGAAAGTCCATTATTTGATCAATGACCCAACGATTGACCCACATCTCCGGAACACTCGGCTCACCCAGAGAAGAGAATTGATTGTTCTGTACTGACTAACTAAACTGGTGGTAAGTGTTAACAAATGGAGCATTCAGAACCAAGTAGAGATAGAAAGAGCTGTTTAGAGGGAGAGAGAAGGGGGAGAGAGAGACCTGTTCAGGATATAGAGCTAGAGAGAGAGAGCTGTTGAGCTAGAGAGAGCTGTGATGCTGTACCCTGGCCTGCTGTGTTATTGTGTTGCTCTTCCCTGGCCTGCTGTGTTACTGTACCTTGGTCTGCTGTGTTACTGTACCCCTGGCCTGCTGTGTTACTGTACCCTGTCCTGCTGTGTTACTGTACCCTGGCCTGCTGTGTAACTGTACCCTGTCCTGCTGTGTTACTGTACCCCTGGCCTGCTGTGTTACTGTACCCTGTCCTGCTGTGTTACTGTACCCTGGCCTGCTGTGTTACTGTACCCTGGCCTGCTGTGTAACTGTTACTGTACCTCGGCCTACTGTGTTACTGTACCTCGGCCTACTGTGCTACTGTACCCTGGCCTGCTGTGTAACTGTGTTACTGTACCTCGGCCTGCTGTGTTGCTGTACCCTGGCCTGCTGTGTTATTGTGTTGCTCTTCCCTGGCCTGCTGTGTTACTGTACCTTGGTCTGCTGTGTTACTGTACCCCTGGCCTGCTGTGTTACTGTACCCTGTCCTGCTGTGTTACTGTACCCTGGCCTGCTGTGTAACTGTTACTGTACCTCGGTCTACTGTGTTACTGTACCTCGGCCTACTGTGTTACTGTACCCTGGCCTCCTGTGTAACTGTGTTACTGTACCTCGGCCTACTGTGTTACTGTACCTCGGCCTACTGTGCTACTGTACCCTGGCCTGCTGTGTAACTGTGTTACTGTACCTCGGCCTGCTGTGTTGCTGTACCCTGGCCTGCTGTGTTGCTGTGCCCTGGCCTGCTGTGTTGCTGTGCCCTGGCCTGCTGTGTTACTGTACCCTGGACTGCTGTGTTTCTGTACCCTGGCCTGCTGTGTTACTGTACCTCGGCCTGCTGTGTTGCTGTACCCTGGCCTGCTGTGTTACTGTACACTGAATCCTGATTATTGATCTCTGAACAGCAGTAGTGGACAGATGTAGTGGTTCTGGATTGTGTTTGGGGCTAAATAGTTATTGATTTTAAATTCCCCTGCTGGTGGTTTTATTCAACCTGTCAGATATACAAACAGAGATGAATGTTTTCTTCAATCACTCTCATTGAGCAGCCCTCTCTCCATCCTTTCAAAGCAGCAATACAGTAGACAGTTAATTTCATTTGAATTACAGTTTGAGAGAGAGAGAGAGAGAGAGCGCGGTTGAGCTAGAGAGAGACAGCTGTTGAGCTACAGAGAGAGAGAGAGAGCGAGAGAGAGAGCGCGGTTGAGCTAGAGAGCAAGAGAGGGCTGTTGAGCTAGAGAGAGAGAGAGAGAGAGCTGTTGCGCTAGAGAGAGAGAGAGAGAGAGAGAGAGAGAGCTGTTGAGAGAGAGAGAGAGAGCTGTTGAGCTAGAGAGAGAGAGAGAGAGAGAGAGAGAGAGCTGTTGCGGTAGAGAGAGAGCTGTTGCGGTAGAGAGAGAGCTGTTGCGGTAGAGAGAGAGCTGTTGTGGTAGAGAGAGAGCTGTTGAGTTTGACAATTTAACTATTTATCTTCTATCCTCCCCCTCTCCCTCCTTTCCTCCCTCCCCTTCTCCATCCTCTCCTCCCCTCACTCCTCCGCTCTCCAGTCCAGGAGGCTTGTAACCTGGTCCCCATGGACCCTAACGGTCTGTCTGACCCCTACGTGAAGCTCAAACTCATCCCCGACCCCAAGAGTGACACCAAGCAGAAGACCAAGACCATCAAGTGTAACCTGAACCCCACCTGGAATGAGACCTTCACATTGTGAGATATCTCTACTCTTTATAATATCTTTGTTATACAGACCATCACATTTAGAGATATATTTCATGTTTATGTCTTTGGTTATAAAAATCAAATGGTGCGATATCTCCTGTGTTTATAATATCTTTGTTGTAGAACCCTTAGAGTTGGGAGAGCTCTAGACTTGACATTATCTTTGTTTTAAAGGAGATCCAGGCAACACAGATAAACATACAGTAGGAAAGGTTGTTTTGCACTTTGTTTCTCTTCCTCCTCCCTTCTGTAGTGCTGTGATGGAGTCTGATAAGATCTCTGATCTGTCTGGTGTGTCGTCTCTGTTGGTCATCAGTAGTTAGCTGGTTGTAGTTGATCGGTACCACATCATCAGTAGTTAGTTGGTTGTAGTTGATCGGTACCACATCATCAGTAGTTAGCTGGTTGGTTGTAGTTGATCGGTACCACATCATCAGTAGTTAGTTGGTTGTAGTTGATCGGTACCACATCATCAGTAGTTAGCTTGTTGGTTGTAGTTGACCGGTACCACATCATCAGTAGTTAGCTGGTTGGTTGTAGTTGATCGGTACCACATCATCAGTAGTTAGCTGGTTGGTTGTAGTTGATCGGTACCACATCATCAGTAGTTAGCTGGTTGTAGTTGACCGGTACCACATCATCAGTAGTTAGCTGGTTGGTTGTAGTTGACCGGTACCACATCATCAGTAGTTAGCTGGTTGGTTGTAGTTGACCGGTACCACATCATCAGTAGTTAGCTGGTTGGTTGTAGTTGATCGGTACCACATCATCAGTAGTTAGTTGGTTGTAGTTGATCGGTACCACATCATCAGTAGTTAGCTGGTTGGTTGTAGTTGACCGGTACCACATCATCAGTAGTTAGTTGGTTGTAGTTGACCGGTACCACATCATCAGTAGTTAGCTGGCTGGTTGTAGTTGACCGGTACCACATCATCAGTAGTTAGCTGGTTGTAGTTGACCGGTACCACATCATCAGTAGTTAGCTGGTTGGTTGTAGTTGATCGGTACCACATCATCAGTAGTTAGCTGGTTGGTTGTAGTTGACCGGTACCACATTATCAGTAGTTAGCTGGCTGGTTGTAGTTGATCGGTACCACATCATCAGTAGTTAGCTGGTTGGTTGTAGTTGACCGGTACCACATCATCAGTAGTTAGCTGGTTGTAGTTGACCGGTACCACATCATCAGTAGTTAGCTGGTTGTAGTTGATCGGTACCACATCATCAGTAGTTAGCTGGTTGTAGTTGACCGGTACCACATCATCAGTAGTTAGCTGGTTGTAGTTGACCGGTACCACATCATCAGTAGTTAGTTGGTTGTAGTTGACCGGTACCACATCATCAGTAGTTAGCTGGTTGGTTGTAGTTGACCGGTACCACATCATCAGTAGTTAGTTGGTTGTAGTTGACCGGTACCACATCATCAGTAGTTAGCTGGTTGTAGTTGATCGGTACCACATCATCAGTAGTTAGCTGGTTGGTTGTAGTTGACCGGTACCACATCATCAGTAGTTAGCTGGTTGTAGTTGACCGGTACCACATCATCAGTAGTTAGCTGGTTGTAGTTGACCGGTACCACATCATCAGTAGTTAGTTGGTTGTAGTTGATCGGTACCACATCATCAGTAGTTAGCTGGTTGGTTGTAGTTGACCGGTACCACATCATCAGTAGTTAGCTGGTTGTAGTTGACCGGTACCACATCATCAGTAGTTAGCTGGTTGGTTGTAGTTGACCGGTACCACATTATCAGTAGTTAGCTGGCTGGTTGTAGTTGACCGGTACCACATCATCAGTAGTTAGCTTGTTGGTTGTAGTTGACCGGTACCACATCATCAGTAGTTAGCTGGTTGTAGTTGACCGGTACCACATCATCAGTAGTTAGCTGGTTGTAGTTGACCGGTACCACATCATCAGTAGTTATCTGGCTGGTTGTATTTGACCGGTACCACATCATCAGTAGTTAGCTGGTTGTAGTTGACCGGTACCACATCATCAGTAGTTAGCTTGTTGGTTGTAGTTGACCGGTACCACATCATCAGTAGTTAGCTGGTTGTAGTTGACCGGTACCACATCATCAGTAGTTAGCTGGTTGTAGTTGACCGGTACCACATCATCAGTAGTTAGCTGGTTGTAGTTGACCGGTACCACATCATCAGTAGTTAGCTGGTTGTAGTTGACCGGTACCACATCATCAGTAGTTATCTGGCTGGTTGTATTTGACCGGTACCACATCATCAGTAGTTAGCTGGTTGTAGTTGACCGGTACCACATCATCAGTAGTTAGCTTGTTGGTTGTAGTTGACCGGTACCACATCATCAGTAGTTAGCTGGTTGTAGTTGACCGGTACCACATCATCAGTAGTTAGCTGGTGTGCAGAAGCCTTTGGGACCTTTTAACATTTCCAATATCTGTGAACTTTACACTCTGTCAAGATAAAGACATGAAGATAAAGTCTGAGCTGTTGCATCTTGGGAAGTATTGATTCTCTCTCTCTCCCTACAGTCCCCTGAAGGACTCTGATAAGGACCGGCGTCTGTCGGTGGAGATCTGGGACTGGGATCTGACCAGCAGGAACGACTTCATGGGAGCACTCTCATTCGGCGTCTCAGAGCTCCAGAAACAAGGAGTGGATGGATGGTGAGAGGGAGAGGAGGATGGAGAGATGGATGGAGGGAGGGAGAGGAGGAGGGAGGGAGGGAGAGGAGGATGGAGAGATGGAGGGAGGGAGAGGAGGATGGAGGGAGGGAGAGGAGGATGGAGAGATGGAGGGAGGGAGGATGGAGAGATGGAGGGAGGGAGAGGAGGATGGAGGGAGGGAGAGGAGGATGGAGGGAGGGAGGGAGGGAGGGAGAGGAGGATGGAGGGAGGGAGAGGAGGATGGAGGGAGGGAGGGAGGATGGAGAGAGGGAGGGAGGATGGAGAGATGGATGGAGGGAGAGGAGGATGGAGGGAGGGAGAGGAGGATGGAGGGAGGGAGAGGAGGATGGAGGGAGGGAGAGGAGGAGGGAGGGAGGGAGGGAGGGAGGGAGGGAGGGAGGGAGGGAGGGAGGGAGAGGAGGATGGAGGGAGGGAGAGGAGGATGGAGAGATGGATGGAGAGATGGATGGAGGGAGGATGGAGAGATGGATGGAGGGAGGGAGAGGAGGATGGAGAGATGGAGGATGGAGGATCGAGGGAGAGGATGGAGAGGTAGAGAGAGGCATCCACAAACTCTAGAAACAAGGAGTGGGCAGATGGTGAGATGGAAGGAGGGAGGGAGGGAGGATGGTGAGATGGGAGGGAGAGGAGGATGGTAAGATGGAAGGAGGGAGGGAGGGAGGATGGTGAGATGGAGGGGCTTTTTGCGTGGAAGGGCTGGGTTTAATGAATAAGCAAGTTGTGGGTGTGTCGAGAGATAGCCTTTCACTGACCAATCAGAACGTGCTCCATGCTGAATTATGTGGTTGCTTCAAGTTGTGTATTTATGATATTTTATGTTTTTGCCTTGGAATCAACTCCAGACATGAAATAACAAAACGAAGAGCTATCTTTGCTAAATACATTGACTTGAACCCATTTGCAGTCCACAGTAATTCCATGGCTTCAATAACGTTCACACTGATATAGGGACTAGGTGTACTGTAAATTCCATTATGGCTGAGCATGGACAACACTGTCAATAAGCAGATTACATTCACTATTGATACGACCTGAAAACAGACAGATTTTTATTCTAATCAAATTCTAAACAAAATGAAAACAACTTGTTTTAAAATAGGCTGTTCCACACTTACAGGCACCATCATTTCTCCCCGTGGCCATATAATATTAAAGCAACACAGACTATGGCCTTATAATATTAAAACAGCACAGACTATGGCCATATAATATTAAAACAGCACAGACTATGGCCATATAATATTAAAACAACACAGACTATGGCCATATAATATTAAAACAACACAGACTATGGCCATATAATATTAAAACAGCACAGACTATGGCCATATAATATTAAAACAACACAGACTATGGCCATATAATATTAAAACAGCACAGACTATGGCCATATAATATTAAAACAGCACAGACTATGGCCATATAATATTAAAACAACACATACTATGGCCATATAATATTAAAACAACACAGACTATGGCCATATAATATTAAAACAACACAGACTATGGCCATATAATATTAAAACAACACAGACTATGGCCATATAATATTAAAACAGCACAGACTATGGCCATATAATATTAAAACAAAACAGACTATTGCCATATAATATTAAAACAACACAGACTATGGCCATATAATATTAAAACAGCACAGACTATGGCCATATAATATTAAAACAACACAGACTATGGCCATATAATATTAAAACAACACAGACTATGGCCATATAATATTAAAACAACACAGACTATGGCCATATAATATTAAAACAGCACAGACTATGGCCATATAATATTAAAACAACACAGACTATGGCCATATAATATTAAAACAACACAGACTATGGCCATATAATATTAAAACAGCACAGACTATGGCCATATAATATTAAAACAGCACAGACTATGGCCATATAATATTAAAACAACACAGACTATGGCCATATAATATTAAAACAGCACAGACTATGGCCATATAATATTAAAACAACACAGACTATGGCCATATAATATTAAAACAACACAGACTATGGCCATATAATATTAAAACAACACAGACTATGGCCATATAATATTAAAACAACACAGACTATGGCCATATAATATTAAAGCAACACAGACTATGGCCATATAATATTAAAACAACACAGACTATGGCCATATAATATTAAAACAGCACAGACTATGGCCATATAATATTAAAACAAAACAGACTATGGCCATATAATATTAAAACAGCACAGACTATGGCCATATAATATTAAAACAGCACAGACTATGGCCATATAATATTAAAACAGCACAGACTATGGCCATATAATATTAAAACAGACTATGGAGGGTTTTACATCTAAACTGTTCCCAGTTGCTGGGAATGTCCTCTCCACTGCTCCCCAATAGGAAGGGAGAGAATGTCCTCTCCCCCGTTACGCTGCTCCCCAATAGGAAGGGAGAGAATGTCCTCTCCCCCGTTACGCTGCTCCCCAATAGGAAGGGAGAGAATGTCCTCTCCCCCGTTACGCTGCTCCCCAATAGGAAGGGAGAGAATGTCCTCTCCCCTGTTCCGCTGCTCCCCAATAGGAAGGGAGAGAATGTCCTCTCCCCCGTTACACTGCTCCCCAATAGGAAGGGAGAAAATGTCCTCTCCCCCGTTACGCTGCTCCCCAATAGGAAGGGAGAGAATGTCCTCTCCCCCGTTACGCTGCTCCCCAATAGGAAGGGAGAGAATGTCCTCTCCCCTGTTCCACTGCTCCCCAATAGGAAGGGAGAGAATGTCCTGTCCCTCGTTACACTGCTCCCATTAGGTCTGTGTTTTATGAACCTAAACAGAACCATCTTACAGATCAGATCACGTTCACATCTCTAGAAGTTGAACCATCTTACAGATCAGATCACTTTCACATCTCTAGAAGTTGAACCATCTTACAGATCAGATCACATTCACATCTCTAGAAGTTGAACCATCTTACAGATCAGATCACATTCACATCTCTAGAAGTTGAACCATCTTACAGATCACATCACATTCACATCTCTAGAAGTTGAACCATCTTACAGATCAGATCACATTCACATCTCTAGAAGTTGAACCATCTTACAGATCAGATCACATTCACATCTCTAGAAGTTGAACCATCTTACAGATCACATCACATTCACATCTCTAGAAGTTGAACCATCTTACAGATCAGATCACATTCACATCTCTAGAAGTTGAACCATCTAACAGATCAGATCACGTTCACATCTCTAGAAGTTGAACCATCTAACAGATCAGATCACGTTCACATCTCTAGAAGTTGAACCATCTAACAGATCACATCACATTCACATCTCTAGAAGTTGAACCATCTTACAGATCAGATCACATTCACATCTCTAGAAGTTGAACCATCTAACAGATCAGATCACATTCACATCTCTAGAAGTTGAACCATCTAACAGATCACATCACATTCACATCTCTAGAAGTTGAACCATCTAACAGATCAGATCACATTCACATCTCTAGAAGTTGAACCATCTAACAGATCAGATCACATTCACATCTCTAGAAGTTGAACCATCTTACAGATCACATTCACATCTCTAGAAATTGAACCATCTTACAGATCAGATCACATTCACATCTCTAGAAGTTGAACCATCTTACAGATCAGATCACGTTCACATCTCTAGAAGTTGAACCATCTTACAGATCAGATCACATTCACATCTCTAGAAGTTGAACCATCTTACAGATCAGATCACATTCACATCTCTAGAAGTTGCATTGAATGTGCGTCACGGAAGTCGTCACCATAAAACCAGGAAGGGGAATCATTCACATCAGATTGCTTGTTTTCATTTCATTTTATTACAGTCAATCAGTTAAAAAAATTTCAAACAACAATAAATAAATGTAAAATATAATGACATCATAAAATCTTCAGGATAAACGAGACAGGCATTGCTGTTGAAGGTCCCCAAAGCACATACATCTCTGGGTTGCTCCTCTTTTCAGTTCGCTGCAGCCAGCGACTGGAACGAGCTACAACAAACACTCAAACTGGACAGTTTTATCTCTTCATTGAAAGACTCAATAATGGACACTCTCACTGACAGTAGTGGCTGCTTCGTGTGAAGTATTGTTGTCTCTTGCCCTTTGTGCTCTTGTCTGTGCACAATAATGTTTGTACCATGTTGTGTTGCTACCATGTTGTTGTCATGTTGTGTTGCTACCCTGCTGTGTTGTCATGTGTTGCTGCCATGCTGTTGTTGTCGTCTTAGGTCTCTCTTTCTGTAGTGTTATGGTGTCTCTCTTGTCGAGATCTGTATTTTGTCTATATATATATATATATTTTGTATTTATTTTTAATCCCAGGCCCCCGTCCCTGCAGGAGGCCTTTTGGTAGCCCGTCATTGTAAATAAGAATTTGTTCTTAACTGACTTGCCTAGTTAAATAAAGGTTAAATAAAGATAATTTTTTAAAAAAGCCTTCGTTATCGCAGGCCTAAGGGTGGGCTTGGGGTTAGAACATATGAAGCGGAAAACAAGCCATTTTTTACAGTTTACAGATAACTTCTAAATACCAGAATCACCGATATTCACAGAGGGTCTCGTCTCTCGTTTCATGACGGGCATGGACACGTAGCCTACACCATGGGGGGGGGGGGTTACACACCTCCAAAACGGGACCTACATGGATAAAATAATGTGGGTCTGTCTACAAGGTAGAGATCCAAAGGGAATGTCAGCTCACTGTTTCACTCCTCTCTAACTTGACGTTTTAATAAAGCCTTGGTGATTTAACATTTATTTCCAAGTGGTCTCAGGAGCCAATCCCTTTATCGACAGTCTTGACTACTTCACGATTGCATTGGGCAGACAAAAAAAAGGCCTTAATTGTTTTTTTTATTGTTTTTTTTTAATCAAATACCACGAAATGGGAGAAGAAAAAACCTTAGTTTATGTTTCTAAATAGGAAGTATACAGGCACCAAAAGCACGTTAGGCTGCTCTTGTTCCATGTACATATGAGCAGTATGCATCACAGCTGGATAGGCTGAGTTTCCTCTGTCAGAGTTCATTCCAGAACCAACAGCGTTACCGCTAAAACCTGTTTTTGGTTGGTCTTAAATATCCCCATCAGCTCTGCCTGAAATGACCACTTTGGATCATGTTTTTAAGGACACGCCTAAAATATTTCCACCCCTCCGATCTGAGCGCAGGGCTGATATAAAACAGGTACATTGCCAAACCTGGCGTTAGGGCTGGGAAATGCCAGTGGGCCCTGTTTTTACCCAACGAAATGTCAAAGTAATGTGAATTTGAAACTAGTGCCACTTTAACGCCAGCCGAACACAGAGCCAATGGTATGAATCTGTAGTGTTAATCCGTATATTCTACAGGTTTAAATTGTTGTCCCAAGAGGAGGGAGAGTACTTTAATGTTCCTGTCCAACCAGACGGAGAGGAAGGCAACGAGGAACTACGACAGAAGTTTGAGGTGAGAGAAACCAATGACATCACTGGCGGAGGTGAGTGTGTCAGCCAGAGGGAGGGCTGCTAGTATTATATCCTAGGCTCCAAACACCTTATTTTTACCCGCTCAGCCGTGGTGCTAAACACTTTCCCTCGGGGGAATCCCAGTCAACCAGATGCAGTTTGATTTCCATCTTAAGTGGAGGTCCAGTTCACTAATGTTACCCCATCGCCTCTCCATTTAGGCCAGTTCCAACCTCTATGTAACAGTCCCCTGTTCCAACCTCTATGTAACAGTCCCCTGTTCCAACCTCTATGTAACAGTCCCCTGTTCCAACCTCTATGTAACAGTCCCCTGTTCTAACCTCTATGTAACAGTCCCCTGTTCCAACCTCTGTATGTATGTAACAGTCCCCTGTTCCAACCTCTATGTAACAGTCCCCTGTTCCAACCTCTATGTAACAGTCCCCTGTTACAACCTCTATGTAACAGTCCCCTGTTCCAACCTCTGTATGTATGTAACAGTCCCCTGTTCCAACCTCTATGTAACAGTCCCCTGTTCCAACCTCTATGTAACAGTCCCCTGTTCCAACCTCTATGTAACAGTCCCCTGTTCTAACCTCTGTATGTATGTAACAGTCCCCTGTTCCAACCTCTATGTAACAGTCCCCTGTTCCAACCTCTATGTAACAGTCCCCTGTTCTAACCTCTATGTAACAGTCCCCTGTTCCAACCTCTATGTAACAGTCCCCTGTTCCAACCTCTATGTAACAGTCCCCTGTTCTAACCTCTATGTAACAGTCCCCTGTTCCAACCTCTGTATGTATGTAACAGTCCCCTGTTCCAACCTCTATGTAACAGTCCCCTGTTCCAACTGCTGTATGTATGTAACAGTCCCCTGTTCCAACCTCTGTATGTATGTAACAGTCCCCTGTTCCAACCTCTATGTAACAGTCCCCTGTTCCAACTGCTGTATGTATGTAACAGTCCCCTGTTCCAACCGCTGTATGTATGTAACAGTCCCCTGTTCCAACTGCTGCAAGTATGTAACAGTCCCCTGTTCCAACTGCTGCATGTATGTAACAGTCCCCTGTTCCAACCTCTATGTAACAGTCCCCTGTTCCAACCTCTATGTAACAGTCCCCTGTTCCAACCGCTGCATGTATGTAACAGTCCCCTGTTCCAACCTCTAGATTGAAGAACATGTAGTTGGGTTTTCTGGCAGTTATCAAACCCAAAATGTTGTCATAAGAAACTGTAACTCTGATCATAAGTTGTCTCTCCCCATCAGAGGGCTAAGATCGGTCCTGGTAAGAACACAGACGGCTCCTCCTCTAACTCCACCTCTAAGTACGATAGCAACGGTAACCAGGACCGCGTCAAACTGACAGACTTCAACTTCATTATGGTGTTGGGCAAGGGCAGCTTCGGGAAGGTACGTGGTGGAGAGGCTGTATGTGGGGGACGGAGAGACTGTATGTGGGGGGTGGAGAGACTGTATGTGGGGGACGGAGAGACTGTATGTGGGGGACAGAGAGACTGTATGTGGGGGACGGAGAGACTGTATGTGGGGGACGGAGAGACTGTATGTGGGGGACAGAGAGACTGTATGTGGGGGACAGAGAGACTGTATGTGGGGGACGGAGAGACTGTATGTGGGGGACGGAGAGACTGTATGTGGGGGACGGAGAGACTGTATGTGGGGGGTGGAGAGACTGTATGTGGGGGACGGAGAGACTGTATGTGGGGGGTGGAGAGACTGTATGTGGGGGGTGGAGAGACTGTATGTGGGGGACGGAGAGACTGTATGTGGGGGACGGAGAGACTGTATGTGGGGGGTGGAGAGACTGTATGTGGGGGACGGAGAGACTGTATGTGGGGGGACGGAGAGACTGAATGTGGGGGACGGAGAGACTGAATGTGGGGGGTGGAGAGACTGTATGTGGGGGACGGAGAGACTGTATGTGGGGGACGGAGAGACTGTATGTGGGGGACGGAGAGACAGTGTATTTGGGGGACGGAGAGACTGTATGTGGGGGGTGGAGAGACTGTATGTGGGGGACGGAGAGACTGTATGTGGGGGGTGGAGAGACTGTATGTGGGGGACGGAGAGACTGTATGTGGGGGACGGATAGACTGTATGTGGGGGACGGAGAGGCTGTATGTGGGGGACGGAGAGACTGTATGTGGGGGACGGAGAGACTGAATGTGGGGGGTGGAGAGACTGTATGTGGGGGACGGAGAGACTGTATGTGGGGGACGGAGAGACAGTGTATTTGGGGGACGGAGAGACAGTGTATTTGGGGGACGGAGAGACTGTATGTGGGGGGTGGAGAGACTGTATGTGGGGGACGGAGAGACTGTATGTGGGGGACGGAGAGACTGTATGTGGGGGACGGAGAGACTGTATGTGGGGGACGGATAGACTGTATGTGGGGGACGGATAGACTGTATGTGGGGGGTGGAGAGACTGTATGTGGGGGGTGGAGAGACTGTATGTGGGGGACGGAGAGACTGTATGTGGGGGACGGAGAGACTGTATGTGGGGGGACGAGAGACTGTATGTGGGGGACGGAGAGACTGTATGTGGGGGACGGAGAGACTGAATGTGGGGGGTGGAGAGACTTTATGTGGGGGACGGAGAGACTGTATGTGGGGGACGGAGAGACAGTGTATTTGGGGGACGGAGAGACTGTATGTGGGGGGTGGAGAGACTGTATGTGGGGGACGGAGAGACTGTATGTGGGGGACGGAGAGACTGTATGTGGGGGACGGAGAGACTGTGTGTGGGGGACGGATAGACTGTGTGTGGGGGGTGGAGAGACTGTATGTGGGGGACGGAGAGACTGTATGTGGGGGGTGGAGAGACTGTATGTGGGGGACGGAGAGACTGTATGTGGGGGACGGAGAGACTGTATGTGGGGGGACGAGAGACTGTATGTGGGGGACGGAGAGACTGTATGTGGGGGGTGGAGAGACTGTATGTGGGGGACGGAGAGACAGTGTGTTACTCTGTTAAAGATCCTGTTAAATATCCCCTCATCTCTAGGTGATGTTAGCAGAGCGTAAAGGAGCAGACGAGCTGTACGCCGTAAAGATCCTGAAGAAGGATGTGGTGATCCAGGATGATGATGTGGAATGTACCATGGTGGAGAAGAGAGTCCTGGCCCTGTCAGGCAAACCTCCCTTCCTCACACAGCTCCACTCCTGCTTCCAGACCATGGTACACACACACACACACACACACACACACACACACACACACACACACACACACACACACACAGGGGCACACACCATTCTCAAGAGCAGGTGTTCTGCTTTTATCGGTGTTTTCTGAGGTGGAATTCTGGGAAAACCTGGGGAATACTGAACAGTCTCTTCTCTCTCTCTTTCTCCTCCCTTGCTTTCTCTCTCTTTTTCTCTCTGTCTCTCTCTAACTCTCTCCTCATTCTCTTTGTCTTCTCTTGAGAGCCAGGTCTGTCTACGGTGGCCTCTTTCAATAGCAAGGCTGTGCTCACTGAGTCTGTACATAGTCAAGGATTTCTTTAATTTTTTGGGTCAGTCACAGTGGTCAGGTATTCTGCCACTGTGTACTCTCTGTTTAGGGACAGATAACATTCCAGTTAGCTATGTTATTTGGTTGATTCTTTCCAGTGTGTCAAATAGTTATATTTGTGTGTTTCTGTCCTGGGGCTCTGTGGGGTCTGTTTGTGAACAGAGACCCAGAACCAGTTGACTGAAGAAACTCTTCTCTAGGTTCATCTCTCTTTAGGTGAGGGCTCTGTGATGGTTGTAGAATTGAGCAGCTCTTTTCTGGATTTTGATAATGAGCGGGTATAGTCCTATTTCTGCTCTGCCTGCATTGTTTTGGGTTTTGCGTTGTACACAAAGTATATTTTTGCAGAATTCTGCATGCAGAGTCTCAATTGAGTGTTTGTCCCATTTTTTGTGAATTATTGGTTGGTTAGTGGACCCCAGACCTCACAACCATAGAGGGCAATGGGTTTGATAACTGATTGAAGTATTTTTAGCCAGATCCTAATTGGGATGTTGAGTTTTATGTTCCTTTTGATGGCGTAGAAGACCCTTCTTGCCTTGTCTCTCATATCGTTCATAGCCTTGTGGAAGTTACCTGTGGTGTTGATGTTTAGACCGAGGCAGGTGTAATTCTTTGTGTGCTCTAGAGCGACAGTGTCCAGATAGAATTTGTATTTGTGGTCCTGGCGACTGGACCTTTTTTGGAACACCATTATTTTGGTCTTACTGAGATTTACTGTCAGGGCCCAGGTCTGACAGAATCTATGAAGAAGATCTCGGTGTTGCTGTAGGCCCTCCTTGGTTGGGGACAGAAGCACCAGATCATCTGCAAACAGTAGACATTTTGATTTCTGAATCCAGTAGGGTGAGGCCGGGTGCTGCAGACTGTTCTAGTGCCTTCGCCAATTTTTTTATAAATATGCTGAAGAGGGTGGGGCTCAAGCTGCATCCCTGTCTCACCCCATGGTCCTAAGGAAATAAATCTGTGCGTTTTATTGCCAATTTGTTGTTTGTGTACATTGATTTTATAATGTCATATACTTCCCCCCCAACACCACACTCCGAGGGCCCTCACCTCCTCCCTGTAGGCCGTCTCGTCGTTGTTGGTAATCAAGCCTACCACTGTAGTGTCGTCTGCAAACTTGAAGATTGAGTTGTAGGCGTGCATGGCCACGCAGTCGTGGGTGAACAGGGAGTACAGGAGAGGGCTGAGAACGTACATACCCAGCGTGCGACAGAGCTGCAGGAGTTGTGACACGTTTTTGTTGGTTATGTTGTCATAGTTGTGCCTGGGGGGGGCATATGGGGGAGGGAAAAAGGAGATAATTTCCTTTTGAATTCTTACCTAAATGTAAAATGTTCCTGTTTTGCCTAATTGAATAGAGTGGGTTAGGTCTGCTCTATACCAAGTTAGCATATCCATTGAGTCTCTTCCCTGTTTTACTCCTGGTAGGTTGGTTTCTGCTATTTGGGGCAAAGGCAGATAACCTCAGGCCTTGGATAATCCAGGATGAGATAGTGAAGGCTTTGTGTTCCATAAAGTGTCCAATGTTGCTAGTCGTGTGGTTTGGCCTCAGAACAGTAAGTGTGAGCAGAGCCTGCTGGGCATTTGGTGCATGCCATTGGCTTGCGCTAGTGTAAGAGTAGGGGTTGGGCCTGTTCGTCTGCTCATGGCCTGGGCGTATGTGTGACTTCCATGTTGAGGCCCTCTTTGCGGGAGTGGGGGGCATAGGGTGGGCAGGAGAGGCATAGGTCTGATCTGAGGGGGCCTATATGAGTACAATCTGTTGCTTGTGTGTGTCCTCAGTGGGTGTGGGGTGTTGTCAGGGGGGGCTGACGGGGGTTGCTAGGAGGGGGTGGGGTCCCCTGGGTTTGGGGTTCTTCATTTATCTGTCCTGCTGTGATGTCGAAGCTATGGTCTGAGATGGACTGTTCTGCTGTGGTGTGGAGACTTTGGTCAGGATCTGGAGTGGACTGTTCTGCTGTGGTGTGGAGACTTTGGTCAGGATCTGGAGTGGACTGTTCTGCTGTGGTGTGGAGACTTTGGTCAGGATCTGGAGTGGACTGTTCTGCTGTGGTGTGGAGACTTTGGTCGGGATCTGGAGTGGACTGTTCTGCTGTGGTGTGGAGACTTTGGTCAAGATCTGGAGTGGACTGTTCTGCTGTGGTGTGGAGACTTTGGTCAGGATCTGGAGTGGACTGTTCTGCTGTGGTGTGGAGACTTTGGTCAGGATCTGAAGTGGACTGTTCTGCTGTGGTGTGGAGACTTTGGTCAGGATCTGGAGTGGACTGTTCTGCTGTGGTGTGGAGACTTTGGTCAGGATCTGGAGTGGACTGTTCTGCTGGCTTCTCTGCGGGGGTGGACAGCTCTCTAATGGGTTGTTCCTCTGTCACACGCCATCGTTCTCACCCTCTCCTCCAGCAGTCTGATCCTCTCCTCTAGTGCTCTGTTCTTCTGCTCTTTCTCCTGTTGATGTTGTCTCACCACAGTCCAGAGTGCAGATATGTCTCTCTCCACCTCCAGCTCTCCGGGTCTGCTTGAAGGGGTGTTCTTGTTGATGGAGTGTCTCTCTCTCTCTCTCTCTCTGTCTCTCTTTCTCTGTCCCTCTCTCTGTGTTGTGTCTAGCTCTGTCTCTCTCTCTGTTTCTATCTCCCTTCCCTCTCTCTTTAACCCTTCTCTCTCTCTCTCTCCAGGACAGGTTATATTTTGTGATGGAGTATATCAACGGAGGAGACCTCATGTATCAGATCCAGCAGGTCGGCAAGTTCAAGGAACCCCACGCTGTGTGAGTACACACACCACACGCACACATGCAGCACGCACGCACTCCTGTGCCTGGTCTAACTCAGGGTGTGTGTGTGTGTGTGTAGTTTCTATGCAGCAGAGATCTCCATCGGCCTCCTCTTCCTCCATTCCAAAGGCATCGTTTACCGGTGAGTGACTGTTTTACTTCATTTTTGTTACGTGTGGTATTCCGTCTGGCCCCGCGGCCTTGTGAATGTTTGTCAGCAAGACAAAAGGAGCTGATCGTGGACTACAGGAAACAGAGGGCCGAGCATCAACCCGTTGTAGTGCAGCGTCCACATCCCTAATGGTCTATCATGGTCCAAACACACTAACACATCCCTAATGGTCTATCATGGTCCAAACACACTAACACATCCCTAATGGTCTATCATGGTCCAAACACACTAACACATCCCTAATGGTCTATCATGGTCCAAACACACTAACACATCCCTAATAGTCTATCATGGTCCAAACACACGAACACATCCCTAATGGTCTATCATGGTCCAAACACACTAACACATCCCTAATGGTCTATCATGGTCCAAACACACTAACACATCCCAAATGGTCTATCATGGTCCAAACACACTAACACATCCCTAATGGTCTATCATGGTCCAAACACACTAACACATCCCTAATGGTCTATCATGGTCCAAACACACTAACACATCCCAAATGGTCTATCATGGTCCAAACACACTAACACATCCCTAATGGTCTATCATGGTCCAAACACACTAACACATCCCTAATGGTCTATCATGGTCCAAACACACTAACACATCCCTAATGGTCTATCATGGTCCAAACACACTAACACATCCCTAATGGTCTATCATGGTCCAAACACACTAACACATCCCTAATGGTCTATCATGGTCCAAACACACTAACACATCCCTAATGGTCTATCATGGTCCAAACACACTAACACATCCCTAATGGTCTATCATGGTCCAAACACACTAACACAGTCGTGAAATGGGCACGAGAACACCGCTTCCCCCTCAGGATACTGAAAAGATTTGTCATGGGCCCTCAGATCCGCAGCAGTCTAAGGCACTGCATCTCGGGGCTAGAGGCGTCACTACAGACCCTGAATCGATTCCAGGCTGTATAACAACTGGCCGTGATTGGGAGTCCCATAGGGCGGCGCACAATTGGCCCAGCGTCGTCCGTGTTTGGCCGGGGTAGGCCGTCATTGTAAATAATAGTTTGTTCTTAACTGACTTGCCTAGTTACATATTACCTCAACAACCTCATACCCCTGCACATTGACTCGGTACTTGTACTCCTTGTACATAGTCTCATTATTGTGTCACTATTTCCTTTATTTTTTTTGCAGATTTGTCTTACTTTTTAACTCTGCATTGTTGGGAAAGGGCTCGTAAGTAAGCATTTCACAGGAACAGCTGGTGCTCTCATGCATGGTTCAGTGTTGCTTGTCTCAAAGCAAGCATAGAAGGCATTTAGCTTGTCTGGTAGCCTCGCATCACTGGTGTCGTGATTTGACTTTTAACATTAATCTAAAGACTGTTATTTATCGAATCAACCTAAATATGGTTAATTGTTACCCGATTTAAATTAATCATGTAACAATTAACTCTGGCCTTACTTTTGATTCAGTACTACACAAATTGGTTTATTATTCATTTACTAGCTAACTAAATGGTAAAATAGGATAAACATGCACAAAACAGGCCCCTAGCAGACTGACAACAATGTAGCTGCTTGTTACAAAAGACATGGAAAGGGCGAGAGAGAGAGAGATAGAGACCGGAACCGGGCCGCCTTGGTAAGGCTCTGATTGTCCCAAAATGGTTCCACAAGTCTTCTTCTACTGTTGTTCTCCTCTGCGGTTGTCTGGTATCCGGTGACTTGTCGTGTAGTCCTGAACAGAACTACAGAGTTGATTCTCCTTCCATTCGCTCTTAAAAATGCCTCTTTGAAGATAGGCTAGCCAGCCGTGTCGATGATTCCCAGTGAGGTCATGAGATGGTTTGAGCAGACTAGTAGAATGGTCCCACTTAAATTTCCTTTTCTAGATTCATTACAGCTAATCAGCCGTACCAGTGATTGTCCGGGAGGTGAGTTTATCGTCTCTACCTCGTGTTGAGATTGAGTTCAAACCACTTTAAACGTGAGCTGCAGCTCTACGTCTCTCTGGTCTAATACTTTAAACGTGAGCTGCAGCTCTACGTCTCTCTGGTCTAATACTTTAAAGGTGAGCTGCAGCCCTATGTCTCTCTGGTCTGGTATGTTAATTCTTAACCCATCATTTTATACAGTTTGTACAAAAGGGGCGGTACAATCAGGCTGACACGTTCTCTGACCTCACTCAGGGGCGTGACTTGTCACTGTATAAAGTTTATGTAAAACATACCCCTCTCTTAACAGAAACACTTTCATCATTGTTCATATTTCATGCACAACGCATAGGATGGACACATCACTCATGTAGTGGATAGACTTTCCAAGTTACAGTATTTCCTTTATAACATTTTTAATGACATCACAAAATAACAACCTAAATGACATTAGTGTTCTATAGATCGCCTCTGACCGTTCCCCGCATTCTATGTTAGAAATATTGTTCCTGTATTTGCTTTAAAAGGTGTTAGAGTTTTAGCGGGAAAAGTATTCTTGAAATAAAGCACATTCCTTGGCTGAATTTGTAGAGGGAGACCTGAATCTTCTCTCCTTGATTTACACCCGAGCGTGAGTTGTTAACCCCCACCAGTTCCACCCTCTGTGGGTGAGAGTGGGTCTGGTTGAAGTTATTCATTGCAAACCTGATCTGACCTTTTTGGATCCTCACAGGACTGGGCAGCTTGCAGCTAGGTTTCCCTTTTAATCCGTAATAGTTTGCAAGTCCTGAAAAATCCGTCGAGCGTCAGAGCCTGCCTAGTAGGATTTGATCTTAGTCCTGTAGTGACGCTTTGCTTGTTTGATGGCTCGTCAGAGGTCGTAGCGGGATTTCTTATCAGGATTAATATCCCTCTCCTTGAAACCGGCAGCTTTAGCCTTTAGCCTTTAGCTCAGTGCGGATGTTGCCTGTAATCCATGGCTTCTGAATGAACCATTACATAATGGTTACATAATGCTTCATTCATTTACATAATGATTACATAATGGTTACATAATGGTTCATTCATTTACATAATGGTTACATAATGGTTCATTCATTTACATAATGGTTACCTGGAGGAAAATGGGGGGAGGGTCTTGCTTTTTCAATTTCAGCCTAGGGGATGGTTTAATATTTGTCATTTGTAATTGATGAAATGTCAATTTTTTTCTCAGTTTTTCTAGAATTAGTTGCTTATTAGGCTGTATATATTGATTGGTGATGGGTCGTTCGCGAACGAACAGCTGTTTTTGAACATCTCTTTTTTTGTGAACATTGGGAACCAAATTGCATCGGTGAAAGAGCCGTTCATTTGGTTCCTCATTTGAACACTGCTGCTACTGCTTTTTGATCTGAAAACAATGTGTTAGACTTAGAGGGTGAATCCTGCAGAATGATTCTCTGAAGAGGGTGAATCCTGCAGAATGATTCTCTGAAGAGGGTGAATCCTGCAGAATGATTCTCTGAAGAGGGTGAATCCTGCAGAATGATTCTCTGAAGAGGGTGAATCCTGCAGAATGATTCTCTGAAGAGGGTGAATCATGCAGAATGATTCTCTGAAGAGGGTGAATCCTGCAGAATGATTCTCTGAAGAGGGTGAATCCTGCAGAATGATTCTCTGAAGAGGGTGAATCCTGCAGAATGATTCTCTGAAGAGGGTGAATCCTGCAGAATGATTCTCTGAAGAGGGTGAATCCTGCAGAATGATTCTCTGAAGAGGGTGAATCATGCAGAATGATTCTCTGAAGAGGGTGAATCCTGCAGAATGATTCTCTGAAGAGGGTGAATCCTGCAGAATGATTCTCTGAAGAGGGTGAATCATGCAGAATGATTCTCTGAAGAGGGTGAATCCTGCAGAATGATTCTCTGAAGAGGGTGAATCCTGCAGAATGATTCTCTGAAGAGGGTGAATCCTGCAGAATGATTCTCTGAAGAGGGTGAATCCTGCAGAATGATTCTCTGAAGAGGGTGAATCCTGCAGAATGATTCTCTGAAGAGGGTGAATCATGCAGAATGATTCTCTGAAGAGGGTGAATCCTGCAGAATGATTCTCTGAAGAGGGTGAATCCTGCAGAATGATTCTCTGAAGAGGGTGAATCATGCAGAATGATTCTCTGAAGAGGGTGAATCCTGCAGAAACAATAAATAGTGGGAAGACCGTGTCAATCTGGTCCACAATGATCTTTTTAGTGCATAAAAAATTGCAGGTGATCTAATAATTTCTCCAGGAAAAAATGTATTTGAACTCACATTTCACGATCTGACAATGATAATAGTAGCCTATCTTTTGACCTAGGAGCGCCGTCTCTGAATGTGCTTTACAGCTCATTGAGTGCGGTCTTAGTGCCAGCATCGGTTTGTGGTGGTAAACAGACAGCTACGAATAATATAGATAAACTCTCTTGGTAAATAGAATGGTCTGCAGGGATTCTAACTCAGGCAAACAAACACTCTAGGCTTTCTTAACATTAGAAATTGCACACCGGCTGTTGTTAACAAAGGGACGCAACCCTCCCCCTCTCACCTTACCCGAGTCTGCCGTCCGGTCTTGACGATGCATAGAAAAACCAGAGAGTTGTATATCCTACAAATACCTAGGTGTCTGGCTAGACTGTAAACTCTCCTTCCAGACTCATATCAAACATCTCCAATCCAAAATCAAATCTAGAATCGGCTTTCTATTTTGCAACAAAGCCTCCTTCCCTCACACTGCCAAACTTACCCTAGTAAAACTGACTATCCTACCGATCCTCGACTTCGGCGATGTCATCTACAAAATAGCTTCCAATACTCTACTCAGACTACATCCAATTTGCTATCACAGTGCCATCCGTTTTGTTACCAAAGCGCCTTATACCACCCACCACTGCGACCTGTATGCTCTAGTCGGCTGGCCCTCGCTACATATTCGTCGCCAGACCCCCTGGCTCCAGGTCATCTATAAGTCTATGCTAGGTAAAGCTCCGCCTTCTCAGCTCACTGGTCACAATAACAACACCCACCCGTAGCACGCGCTGCAGCAGGTATATCTCACTGGTCATCCCCAAAGCTAACACCTGCTTTGGCCGCCTTTCCTTCCAGTTCTCTGCTGCCAATGACTCTGGAACGAATTGCAAAAATCGCTGAAGCTGGAGACTTACATTTCCCTCACTAACTTTAAACATCGGCTATCTGAGCAGCTAACCAATCGCTGCAGCTGTACATTGTCCATCTGTAAATAGCCCACCCAATCTACCTACCTCATCCCCATATTGTTATTATTTACTTTGCTGCTCTTTTGCACACCAGTATCACTACTTACACACCATCATCTGCTCATCATCATCTGCTCATCTATCCCTCCAGTGTTAATCTGCTAAATTGTAATTACTTTGCTACTATGGCCAATTTATTGCTTTACCTCCTCAATCCATTTGCACACACTGTATATAGACTTTCTTTTTTTCTATTGTATTATTGACTGTACGCTTATTTATTCCATGTGTAACTCTGTGTTGTTGTTTTTGTCGCACTGCTTTGCTTTATCTTGGCCAGGTCGCAGTTGTAAATGAGAACATGTTCTCAACTGGCCACCTGGTTAAATAAAGGTGAAAAATAAATAAATAAATCCACGTCCCTGTTCAGCAATGACTCCGAGAAACATAAGATAGTCTTGAACGGAGCTCATCCATTGTTCTGCACGTTCGCCAACAGAGGGAAATCGCGGTCTACATTCTCGCAAGCGTAGTCTTGTCATGACGGCGCCTCGCTAGCCTCTCTTTCCCCGCCGCTTCCCGGGGATTAGGGCCTGGTCCGGGGTAAGCTAAACGTCCAGAGCTGCCAACTCGTTGAAGTAGAAATCTTCTTCATCCAAATGGAGGTTAGTAATCGCTGTTCTGATGTCCAGACGCTGTTGTCATGGAGACAGTACGTCGTTCTTAACGTGTGTTTGTGCTGACTGGTCAGATTCGGCTGTCGGACGGCCAGATTGTGAAGCGTGATTCATCACTCCATAGAATGCATTTCCGCTGCTGCAGAGTTCAATGGCGGCGAGCTTTACACCACTCCGGCCGACGCTTTTGCATTGCGCATGGTGATCTTAGGCTTGTGTGCGGCTGCTCGGCCATGAAAACCCATTTCATGAAGCTCCTGACGAACAGTTGTTGTGCTGACGTTGCTTCCAGAGGCAGTTTGGAACTCAGTAGTGAGTGTTGCAGCTGAGGACAGAATACTTTTATGCGCTTCGTGCTTCAGCACTTGGCCCGTTCTGTGAGCTGGTGTGGCCTACCACTTCGCGGCTGAGGCGTTGTTGCTCCTAGACGTTTTCACTTCGCAATAACAGCACTTACAGTTGACTGGGAAAGCTCTAGCAAGGGAGAAATTTGACAAACTGACTTGTTGGAAAGGTGGCATCCTATGACAGTGCCATGTTGAACATCACTAAGCTCTTCAGTAAGGCCATTCTACTGCCAATGTTTGTCTGTGGAGATTGAAAGGCTGTGTGCTCAACTTTATACACCTGTCAGCAACGGGTGTGGCTGAAACAACCGAATACACACATTTTGAAGGGGGTGTCCACATACTTTTGTATATATAGTGTATGTTTAATACGTATGTTTAACGTGTGTGTGTGTGTGTGTGTGTGTGTGTGTGTGTGTGTGTGTGTGTGTCTCTCCTAGGGATCTGAAGCTGGACAACGTGATGCTGGATGCAGAAGGCCACATTAAGATAGCTGACTTTGGGATGTGTAAAGAGAACATGTTAGACGGTGTCACCACCAAGACCTTCTGTGGGACCCCAGACTACATCGCTCCTGAGGTAATGGTCTCTTCTGTTCTTCATCCCCCTATCCTCTTCTTTCTCCTCTCCTCCCCCTTAGTCCTCTATCCCTCCTCCTATCTCATCCCTCTCTCCTCCGCCCCCTTAGTCCTCTATCCCTCCTCCTATCTCATCCCTCTCTCCTCCGCCCCCTTAGTCCTCTATCCCTCCTCCTATCTCATCCCTCTCTCCTCCCCCCTTAGTCCTCTATCCCTCCTCCTATCTCATCCCTCTCTCCTCCCCCCTTAGTCCTCTATCCCTCCTATCTCATCCCTCTCTCCTCCTCCAGATCATAGCGTACCAGCCCTATGGGAAGTCCGTAGACTGGTGGGCCTTTGGCGTTCTGCTGTATGAGATGCTGGCTGGACAGGTAGGGGGGTGTGGGTGTGGGTGATATTTGTCTCGGTACATAGTCTTACAGTACGTAGTGCAGAATGTCAGCGGTGTCCTCTCAGTGGTGCTCTGTGTGTCCCTCCCCAGCCTCCGTTTGATGGTGAGGATGAGGATGAGTTGTTTCAGTCCATCATGGAGCATCACGTCTCCTACCCCAAGTCTATGTCCAAGGAGGCTGTCGCCATCTGCAAAGGGGTGAGTATACACACTTACACTCCCTGTCTCTCTCTCTCTCTCTCTCACTGACACACACACTCTGACCTCTGACCCCTGTCTCTAGTTGATGACTAAGCACCCAGGGAAGCGTCTGGGCTGTGGTCCAGAGGGGGAGAGGGATATAAAGGAACATGCCTTCTTCCGTTACATAGACTGGGACAAACTGGAGAACAAGGAAGTCCAGCCGCCCTTCAAACCCAAAGCTGTGAGTCTAACCTATATAACCTATCTCTCTCTCTCTCTCGCTCTGTATATATTGATATATATAGCCCTCTATACCCTCATTATAACTACCTACTATCCCTTCAAACCCAAAACTGTAGAATAGATCCACTGGATCTCTAAGTTGTAGAATAGATCCACTGGATCTCTAAGTTGTAGAATAGATCCACTGGATCTCTAAGTTGTAGAATAGATCCACTGGATCTCTAAGTTGTAGAATAGATCCACTGGATCTCTAAGTTGTAGAATAGATCCACTGGATCTCTAAGTTGTAAAATAACTCCACTGGATCTCTAAGCTGTAGAATAGATCCACTGGATCTCTAAGCTGTAGAATAGATCCACTGGATCTCTAAGTTGTGGACCTATAGAATATTCTTGATCCACTAGATCTGGTAAAAACAGGTACTTTTTCCAAATGTTATGTAACAGCCTGAATTTAAATTGGATTCATTTGAGATTTTGTGTCACTGGCCTTTACACAATACCCCATTATGTCAAAGTGAAATGATGTTTTTAGATTTATTTTTTTACATTTTGAAAAATTAAAACCTAACATGTCTTGAGTCAATAAGTATTTAACCCCTTTGTTATGTCAAGCCTAAAGAAGTTCAGGAGTGAAAATGTGCGTAAAATAGTAAATTGCATGGACTCTGTGTGCAATAATAGTGTTTAACGTGATTTTTGAATGACTACCTCATCTCCGTACCCCACACATACAATTATCTGTAAGGTCCCTCAGTCGAGCAGTGATTTTCAAACAAAGATTCGAACAAAAAGACCAGGGAGGTTGTCCAATGCATCGCAAAGAAGGCCATCTATTGGTAGATGGGTAAAAAAAAAAAAGAGACATTGAATATCCCTTTTGAGCATGGTGAAGTTATTAATTACACTTTAAATGGTGTATCAATACACCCAGTCACTACAAAGATACAGGCGTCCTTACTAACTCAGTTGCCGCAGAGGAAGGACACTGCTCAGGGATTTCACCATGAGGCCAATGGTGACTTTAAAATGGCTACAGAGTTTAATGGCTGTGATAGGAGAAAACTGAGGATGGATCAACAACATTGTAGTTACTCCACAATACAAATCTAAATGACAGAGTGAAAAGAAGGAAGGCTGTACAGAATAAAAATATTCCAAAGTATGCATCCTGTTTGCAACAAGGTACTAAAGTAAAACTGCAAAAAAAATGGCAAAGAAATTAACTTCATGTCCTGAATACAAAACGTATGAATAGAAAGTGTTATGTTTTGAGAAAATCCAACACAACACATCACTGAGTACCACTCTTCATATTTTCAATCATGATGGTGGCTGCATCATGTTATGGGTATGTTTATCATCGTTAAGGACTGGGGAGTTTTTTAGGATAAAAATATACAGAATAGAGCTAAGCACAGGGAAAATCCTAGAGGAAAATCTGGTTCAGTCTGCTTTCCAACAGACACTGGGAGACAAATTCACCTTTCAGCAGGACAATAACCTAAAACACAAGGCCAAATCTAAACTGGAGTTGCTTACCAAGACAACATTGAATGTCCCTGAGTGGCCTAGTTACAGTTTTGACTTAAATTGGCTTGAAAATCTATGGCAAGACTTGACCATGTCTGTCTAGTAATGATCAGCAACCAACTTGGCAGTGCTTGGATAATTTTTTAAGTATAATGTGCAAATGTTGCACAATCCAGGTGTGCAAAGCTCTTAGAGACTTACCCAGAAAGACTCACAGCTGTAATCGCTGCCAAAGGTGATTCTAACATGTATTGACTCAGGGGGTTAAATACTTACCTGATCAAGAAATAGATTTGTTTTATTTTTCATACATTTTTTTACAAATGTTAAAATTTTTCTTCCACTTTGACATTTCAGAGTATTTTGTGTAGATTGTTGATTAAAACAATGACAATTAAATCCCTTTTAATCCACTTTGTAACACAACAAAATGTAGGAAAAAGTCAAGCCCTGCCCACAAACCTCAAATATCATCTGCCATTAGTCTGAGCCAACAGATGCCAATGTCTCTCATTGAGGGGATTCCATTAATCTGACCCAGGCTCCAGGGTAGGTGTCTCATTGAGGGGATTCCATTAATCTGACCCGGTCTCCAGGGTAGGTGTCTCATTGAGGGGATTCCATTAATCTGACCCAGGCTCCAGGGTAGGTGTCTCATTGAGGGGATTCCATTAATCTGACCCAGTCTCCAGGGTAGGCGTCTCATTGAGGGGATTCCATTAATCTGACCCGGTCTCCAGGGTAGGTGTGTTTTGCACCGGGTGAAAGTGAATTGCATTAGTTTAGGAACTGGGCTGCTTCCCGGGTGTGAACCAGGTTCCCCGTTCAAAGCCCAGGACGAAGTCGGCTCAAAACATAAGTGCCGAAATTAAACACGTGGAGGGATGAGTAGGATTGTGTGTTTTTCAAAAGGGATTGTTTTCTGATTAAAACGCTTCATGTGCCTTCCTAATGAAAACTAGTTTGAAAATTCGAACATATATATTTGGTGGAAAAGAGGTGTTGTATGTTTCTGGTCGATGTACCATGATGCCTTGTTGACAACATGACCGGGCGGTGTAGATTACTGTTCTGTTAGAGAAGGCTGCTCCTCCCTCACCGCCTGGTCACATCACAGGTCTCAGCCGGTGTCCCACGGCTCAGCATAATTCAACCCACTGGTTTGCGTTGTCACTAGGTCACAGGATGCTGAGGCTTCATTGGCTCATTTGAACCAATAAAAGTCCAAGAATGTCCGGTCCGAATTGTGATTGGTTGGCTGATTTTATTATCCAATCCAATATTCTCATTCTTACGTCACTAGTCCATTCATCCAATGACCAGCTTTTACCCCTTGAGTTTCTGTTATTTGTTTTTCCCTCCAGGGTCGTGTTAAGTTGGCATGAAATGAATCAGCACAACACTGGTGGAAAAAATATAGATTTCTATTCTGTTGTGGATGAGGACCGGATGACTCTCCATCCATCTACATTATATTTCTATTCTGTTGTGGATGAGGACCGGATGACTCTCCATCCATCTACATTATATTTCTATTCTGTTGTGGATGAGGACCGGATGACTCTCCGTCCATCTACATTATATTTATATTCTGTTGTGGATGAGGACCTGATGACTCTCCATCCATCTACATTATATTTCTATTCTGTTGTGGATGAGGACCGGATGACTCTCCGTCCATCTGCTTCATTATATTTCTATTCTGTTGTGGATGAGGACCTGATGACTCTCCATCCATCTACATTATATTTCTATTCTGTTGTGGATGAGGACCGGATGACTCTCCGTCCCTCTGCTTCATTATATTTCTATTCTGTTGTGGATGAGGACCGGATGACTCTCCGTCCATCTACATTATATTTCTATTCTGTTGTGGATGAGGACCGGATGACTCTCCATCCATCTACATTATATTTCTATTCTGTTGTGGATGAGGACCGGATGACTCTCCATCCATCTACATTATATTTCTATTCTGTTGTGGATGAGGACCGGATGACTCTCCATCCATCTACATTATATTTATATTCTGTTGTGGATGAGGACCTGATGACTCTCCATCCATCTACATTATATTTCTATTCTGTTGTGGATGAGGACCGGATGACTCTCCGTCCATCTACTCCATTATATTTCTATTCTGTTGTGGATGAGGACCGGATGACTCTCCATCCATCTACATTATATTTCTATTCTGTTGTGGATGAGGACCGGATGACTCTCCATCCATCTACATTATATTTATATTCTGTTGTGGATGAGGACCTGATGACTCTCCATCCATCTACATTATATTTCTATTCTGTTGTGGATGAGGACCGGATGACTCTCCGTCCATCTACTCCATTATATTTCTATTCTGTTGTGGATGAGGACCGGATGACTCTCCATCTGCTTCATTATATTTCTATTCTGTTGTGGATGAGGACCGGATGACTCTCCATCCATCTACATTATATTTCTATTCTGTTGTGGATGAGGACCGGATGACTCTCCGTCCATCTGCTTCATTATATTTCTATTCTGTTGTGGATGAGGACCTGATGACTCTCCATCCATCTACATTATATTTCTATTCTGTTGTGGATGAGGACCGGATGACTCTCCGTCCCTCTGCTTCATTATATTTCTATTCTGTTGTGGATGAGGACCGGATGACTCTCCGTCCATCTACATTATATTTCTATTCTGTTGTGGATGAGGACCGGATGACTCTCCATCCATCTACATTATATTTCTATTCTGTTGTGGATGAGGACCGGATGACTCTCCATCCATCTACATTATATTTCTATTCTGTTGTGGATGAGGACCGGATGACTCTCCATCCATCTACATTATATTTATATTCTGTTGTGGATGAGGACCTGATGACTCTCCATCCATCTACATTATATTTCTATTCTGTTGTGGATGAGGACCGGATGACTCTCCGTCCATCTACTCCATTATATTTCTATTCTGTTGTGGATGAGGACCGGATGACTCTCCATCCATCTACATTATATTTCTATTCTGTTGTGGATGAGGACCGGATGACTCTCCATCCATCTACATTATATTTATATTCTGTTGTGGATGAGGACCTGATGACTCTCCATCCATCTACATTATATTTCTATTCTGTTGTGGATGAGGACCGGATGACTCTCCGTCCATCTACTCCATTATATTTCTATTCTGTTGTGGATGAGGACCGGATGACTCTCCATCCATCTACATTATATTTCTATTCTGTTGTGGATGAGGACCTGATGACTCTCCATCCATCTACTTCATTATATTTCTATTCTGTTGTGGATGAGGACCGGATGACTCTCCGTCCATCTACTTCATTATATTTCTATTCTGTTGTGGATGAGGACCTGATGACTCTCCGTCCATCTGCTTCATTATATTTCTATTCTGTTGTGGATGAGGACCGGATGACTCTCCGTCCATCTACTTCATTATATTTCTATTCTGTTGTGGATGAGGACCGGATGACTCTCCGTCCATCTGCTTCATTATATTTCTATTCTGTTGTGGATGAGGACCGGATGATTCTCCGTCCATCTACATTATATTTATATTCTGTTGTGGATGAGGACCTGATGACTCTCCATCCCTCTACATTATATTTCTATTCTGTTGTGGATGAGGACCGGATGACTCTCCGTCCATCTACTTCATTATATTTCTATTCTGTTGTGGATGAGGACCGGATGACTCTCCGTCCATCTGCTTCATTATATTTCTATTCTGTTGTGGATGAGGACCGGATGATTCTCCGTCCATCTACATTATATTTATATTCTGTTGTGGATGAGGACCTGATGACTCTCCATCCCTCTACATTATATTTCTATTCTGTTGTGGATGAGGACCTGATGACTCTCCGTCCATCTACATTATATTTCTATTCTGTTGTGGATGAGGACCTGATGACTCTCCGTCCATCTACATTATATTTCTATTCTGTTGTGGATGAGGACCTGATGACTCTCCGTCCATCTGCTTCATTATATTTATATTCTGTTGTGGATGAGGACCGGATGACTCTCCGTCCATCTGCTTCATTATATTTCTATTCTGTTGTGGATGAGGACCGGATGACTCTCCGTCCATCTACTCCATTATATTTCTATTCTGTTGTGGATGAGGACCGGATGACTCTCCGTCCATCTACATTATATTTCTATTCTGTTGTGGATGAGGACCTGATGACTCTCCGTCCATCTACATTATATTTCTATTCTGTTGTGGATGAGGACCGGATGACTCTCCGTCCCTCTACTCCATTATATTTCTATTCTGTTGTGGATGAGGACCTGATGACTCTCCATCCCTCTACATTATATTTCTATTCTGTTGTGGATGAGGACCGGATGACTCTCCGTCCATCTGCTTCATTATATTTCTATTCTGTTGTGGATGAGGACCGGATGACTCTCCGTCCCTCTGCTTCATTATATTTCTATTCTGTTGTGGATGAGGACCTGATGACTCTCCGTCCATCTACTTCATTATATTTCTATTCTGTTGTGGATGAGGACCTGATGACTCTCCGTCCATCTGCTTCATTATATTTCTATTCTGTTGTGGATGAGGACCTGATGACTCTCCGTCCCTCTGCTTCATTATATTTCTATTCTGTTGTGGATGAGGACCTGATGACTCTCCGTCCATCTGCTTCATTATATTTCTATTCTGTTGTGGATGAGGACCTGATGACTCTCCGTCCATCTGCTTCATTATATTTCTATTCTGTTGTGGATGAGGACCTGATGACTCTCCGTCCATCTACTTCATTATATTTCTATTCTGTTGTGGATGAGGACCGGATGACTCTCCGTCCATCTGCTTCATTATATTTCTATTCTGTTGTGGATGAGGACCGGATGACTCTCCGTCCATCTGCTTCATTATATTTCTATTCTGTTGTGGATGAGGACCGGATGACTCTCCGTCCATCTACTTCATTATATTTCTATTCTGTTGTGGATGAGGACCGGATGACTCTCCGTCCATCTACTTCATTATATTTCTATTCTGTTGTGGATGAGGACCGGATGACTCTCCGTCCATCTACTTCATTATATTTCTATTCTGTTGTGGATGAGGACCGGATGACTCTCCGTCCATCTGCTTCATTATATTTCTATTCTGTTGTGGATGAGGACCGGATGACTCTCCGTCCATCTGCTTCATTATATTTCTATTCTGTTGTGGATGAGGACCGGATGACTCTCCGTCCATCTACTTCATTATATTTCTATTCTGTTGTGGATGAGGACCGGATGACTCTCCGTCCATCTACTCCATTATATTTCTATTCTGTTTCTCCTCTACTTTGTGTTTTTATTTCCTTCATCCATCCATCCCTCTTCTCTCTCCCTCCTCCACAGTGTGGTCGCGATGCAGAGAACTTTGACCGTTTCTTTACACGCCACCCCCCCGTCTTGACCCCCCCTGACCAGGAGGTCATCATGAACCTGGACCAGGAGGAGTTCCAGGGATTCTCATTTGTTAACCCAGAGTACCCCGACATGGACTGACCAATCACGGCGCTGCATTAGCTCCATGATCCTGCCCCTCTTCCAGATCTCATATCATTTCATTACCAGGATATGGTTTAGGAGCAAGGGTGTGTCCCAATTATCTCTCCTCCCTCTTGAGTGTGCACTTGTCCACTACTCCGAGTGGTCTAAGGCAGTCTAAGGCACTGCATCTCAGTGCAAGAAGCATCACTACAGTGCCTGGTTCGAATCCAGGTTGTATCACATCCGGCCATAATTGGGAGTCCCATAGGGCGGCGCACAATTGGCCCAGCGTCGTCCGGGTTTGGCCGGGGGGTAGGCCGTCATTGTAAATAAGAATTTGTTCTTAACTGACTTGCCTACCGTAATTTCCGGACTATTAAGCGCACCTGAATATAAGCCGCACCCACTGAATTAAAAAATATATATTATTTTGAACATAAATAAGCCGCACATGTCTATAAGCCGCAGGTGCCTACCGGTACATTGAAAAAAATTAACTTTACACAGGCTTTAACGAAACACGGCTTGTAACAAAAATAAATAGGCTTTAACGAAACACGGCTTGTAACAAAAATAAATAGGCTTTAACAAAACACGGCTTGTAACAAAAAATAAAAAATTTGCAGTAAGCTTTAGTTGTCTTTTTGCACTGAGTCAATTCCTCACGCTGCTGTTTCCAACGTCTTATCATCGACTCATTAAGACCAAGCTCCCGTGCAGCAGCTCTATTTCCTTTTCCAACAGCCAGATCAATCGCCTTCAACTTGGAGAAATGCATATGATGCAGCTTTCGTGTCTTTGTCATGATGATGGTGACAAAATGACTACCGTAATCAGAATGATGGGAAGTTTGAGAGCGCTCCATTTAATCTAAACAGGAAACAAAAAAGTTGTTTGACCTTAACCCGTTCGGCAATTTCATTGGTCTAATGAAAGCTTCATGCCGCCAAAAAACTGAACACGTCACAGAATGTTTTTTTTTTTTGAGAAAAAAAATGTGAAAGCAGGAAAAACCCGTCATTGTTTAAGCCGCGATGTTCAAAACGTGGGAAAAAAGTTGCGGCTTATAGTCCGGAATTTACGGTAGTTAAATAAATACAATTAAAAAAACACACAAATGTAAAAACATTGTATTGGTGTAAACCTGGAGTAGAGTTTCCATTTACCACTCATTTCCTTTCAAGTGAACAAGTGCATACTTTGGGAGGAAGGAGAGAGAATTGGGACATAGCCTTGTCCCTACCCATATCTACTGTTCAAACCCTAACTTAAACACAGATCTAGGATCAGGTTCCCCATGCCCCAGTCTTAACCTGAACCATTATGGAGATCTGACCTCTGATCAGCGGTTAAAGACAACTTCTACTCAACAGAACAGAAGGACCCATGTGTATGAAATCCTATAAATGCTGAATCAATCGATTTTAAAGAATCGATAATCAAATCAATCAGTTACATTCCACCATCAACCAATCAAATGACCTCCCACTGATCTGGGACCAATATTGACCGACTGATCGAACTGATCGACTTTCTACTATTAATGATCAATCAGGGTATTGTTTTTGTATTGATTAGGGATTTCCTGTTTAGGGATTTACTGTCAGAATACTATAACTGTTATGACGTGTTAGCATCATGTTGTTACAGGGAGGGATGCTGAATATACGTAGCCTCCTTGGTACTGTCACCACCACCACTGTCACGGCTCCTCTCCTTGTTCGGGCGGCGCTCGGCAGTCGCCGGTCTTCTAACCATCGTCGATCCACTTTTCATTTTCCATGTGTTTTGTCTTGTTTTTCCACACACCTGGTTTCAATTCCCTCATTTACTCGTTGTGTATTTAACCCTCTGTTCCCCCCATGTCTTGGTGAGGGATTGTGTAGCGGGGTGCGTAATTGGCGGCAGAGAAGTCAGGCGCAGGAGAGCAGAACTGGGTAATAACCAGAGATTTATTAAGCAAAACCAACGGCATCCAGCACAACAAGATAAATGGGCACAAAGATAACCCGTCGTGCGCTCACGGGGAACGTGCACAAGCACTACAATAAGCAATCCCACACAAAGACATGGGGGGAACAGAGGGTTAAATACACAACGAGTAAATGAGGGAATTGAAACCAGGTGTGTGGAAAAAAAGGACAAAACAAATGGAAAATGCAAAGTGGATCGACGATGGTTAGAAGACCGGCGACGCCGAGCGCCGCCCGAACAAGGAGAGGAGCCGACTTCGGCGGAAGTCGTGACAACCACCACCTCACACACCATGTTACGTTACTGTAAAAGTGTGCCAAAGCAGAGTCAGAGTTCAGGGTCCAGTGTCCTCCATTACAGGAAGACACACTGCAGCCATTTTGTGCCACAGAGCCCAACAACCACACCTCAGAATAGCATTCACTGCAACTGGAAACACACAGACACACCAGGGTTCATCTCCAATAGTCTGTCAACCCAGTCCAACCACCCATCTCTAGATATCGCTCTGAGACCAGGGCCCATTCCCTCTATAGTGACCTGCTATTGACCAGGGCCCATTCCCTCTATAGTGACCTGCTATTGACCAGGGCCCATTCCCTCTATAGTGTCCTGCTATTGACCAGGGAGGGCCCATTCCCTCTATAGTGACCTGCTATTGACCAGGGCCCATTCCCTCTATAGTGACCTGCTATTGACCAGGGCCCATTCCCTCTATAATGACCTGCTATTGACCAGGGAGGGCCCATTCCCTCTATAGTGACCTGCTATTGACCAGGGCCCATTCCCTCTATAGTGTCCTGCTATTGACCAGGGAGGGCCCATTCCCTCTATAGTGACCTGCTATTGACCAGGGCCCTGGCCCAGTAGAAAGTAGTGCACTGCATAGGGAATAGGGTGCGATTTCAGACACTGTCTAGGATTATCTGACCACTGCCAAACAGGGATGTTGTAGTTGATACTTCACCAGGGAGGTTAGTTAGTACTAGTTTAGTTAACCAGGGGAGTTAGTTAGTACTAGTTTAGTTAACCAGGGGGGTTAGTTAGTTCTTGGTTACTTAACCAGGGGGGTTAGTTAGTACTAGGTTAGTTAACTGGTTATTAGTACCAGGGGGCTGGGAGGTGTTCTGTAACTGTTTAAAGAGAGATCTGATTATATTAACAAGCAGTTAAATGTGTCAAACAGTAAAATACTGGAAAGAGATTTTTTTTCTTGTGTCAAGAGTGACTGGGTATGATGAGGATGATGATGATGAGGAGGATTACAATGAGGATGATGATGATGATGACAATGAGGATGATGATGAGGATGAGGATGATGATGACAATGAGGATGATAATGAGGATGATGATGATAATGAGGATGATGAGGATGATGAGGGTGACAATGAGGATGATGATGAGGATGGTGACAATGATGAGGATGATAATGAGGATGATGACAATGATGAGGATGATAATGAGGATGATGACAATGATGAGTATGATAATGAGGATAATGATGATGGCTGAATCTTGTTTTGTGTGTCTGCTGAGCTAAAGGCTATAGTCCTTATCTGATCTTGGGGAGTTAACTCAAGTGTCTACTGTCTTACAGGAAACTTACAGAGATTTGTAAAGATGTAGGGAGATGGTGTGTGTCGTTGATCTTGTAAGTGTAAATCTGTCTTCTGATTGGATGATAATATAATATAACTCAACTCACCTCCTCGTGCCTAACGTCTCAACCAGCATACTGCTCTCTGTCTCATTACACACACACACACACACACACACACACACACACACACACACACACACACACACACACACACACACACACACACACACCTTAATTGAAGTGCATTGAGGAGCAGACAGTCTGCTAGTCCATATAGAACCCCCTTGAGGAACAGACTGTCTACTAGTCCATATAGAACCCCCTGAGGAACAGACTGTCTACTAGTCCATATAGAACCCCCCTGAGGAACAGAATGTCTACTAGTCCATATAGAACCCCCTTGAGGAACAGAATGTCTACTAGTCCATATAGAACCCCCCTGAGGAACAGACAGTCTGCTAGTCCATATAGAACCCCCTTGAGGAACAGACTGTCTGCTAGTCCATATAGAACCCCCTTGAGGAACAGACAGTCTGCTAGTCCATATAGAACCCCCTTGAGGAACAGACTGTCTACTAGTCCATATAGAACCCCCTTGAGGAACAGACAGTCTGCTAGTCCATATAGAACCCCCTTGAGGAACAGACAGTCTGCTAGTCCATATAGAACCCCCTTGAGGAGCAGACAGTCTACTAGTCCATATAGAACCCCCTTGAGGAACAGACAGTCTGCTAGTCCATATAGAACCCCCTTGAGGAACAGACAGTCTGCTAGTCCATATAGAACCCCCTTGAGGAACAGACAGTCTGCTAGTCCATATAGAACCCCCTTGAGGAGCAGACAGTCTACTAGTCCATATAGAAACCCCTTGAGGAGCAGACAGTCTGCTAGTCCATATAGAACCCCCTTGAGGAGCAGACTGTCTGCTAGTCCATATAGAACCCCCTTGAGGAGCAGACAGTCTACTAGTCCATATAGAACCCCCTTGAGGAGCAGACAGTCTGCTAGTCCATATAGAACCCCCTTGAGGAGCACCCCTGGGAGACCAGGGGCTAGAGTTTGGACCTTTGCCCCGGCTGGTCCACTGGATATGGGGCTGCTGGGTGGGCAGGGCCCCCTGGGGCTGAGGGGCCTAGAGGAGAGATGGAGATGGAGAGCAGAAGGTAGGAAATAAACGAGTGTTCCTGGAAACTATCTCTCTCTTCTCTCCGTTCCTCTCTTCCTGAGGCTTTCTGTATGTCCTTCTATAGCTCTCTCACTCTGCCGGTCTGTAACACCCTCTCTCTGCCAGT